>NC_068355.1:5511710-5621710 GCF_020536995.1 Dreissena polymorpha | reverse complement strand
CTCATATCCGCGAAAATGACAAAAAAGTGCGGATATGGACGAATATAAGCAATATCGACACTTTTTCTGCAATGTTTATTTCAATGTTTAATGGAAAATACACAATATGTATTAAATATGCAAGGTAAAAATGTCTTATATTTGATTGTTACTATATATTATAGTGTATTGGTACGTAAAAATATGCACGTAATTTTATTGAACACATGATATCGTAGTGCTACATTTAAATGTTTCAAGAATGATTATAACCATTATAGTTGCGCTGTTATTGAAAAGTAAAATTTTAGATTTTTCGTTAACATTTCAACAGTTCATATCCAATACCCCGATAAGTTAAAATACGAAGCCTATATGTTTAAGATTAATATTACAGCTGTTACATTCACTTATAAAACATTATATTAACGAAAAATCTAAATCAATTATCTGCAACTCATCTTGCTACCAGTTGTTTATAAAATATAATATACTATTCGATATTTTACATGACTCACCCACTCCTCTAAGCCGAAATGATCCGTAAAACAAAATAGTGTCTTTGTGTCTTATGAACGAATCTTCACTAAAACTAAATTGGGATTCACATCGTAAATCGAATCATTTCTGTCGTCAGTTGTTTAAACGAAAGTACGGTTGATATTCAAATGCATTATTTTTCTCTTTCCGGGATATTGTTTTAGTAAGGTGATGCTGCATTAACAAATATAAGTGTATATGAATTAAAAACACCAAAAAAATAAACCAAAAAACGAGACATTTGTAATGGAATTTTCAACATTAGGCAATAGAAAATAAATAACTAGATTATCCTCCAAATTTTGGGGAAAATAAGGGCGGGTGGGTGTTTTTTTTTTTTTTTCATTTTATGTGACGGACATATTATTCATTATAAGTAATGAAATGTTCATGAATGTGTTGGTTTATATGCATAACGCTTACATGTATGCATGTATGTTAAATAATTTAGAATAAAAGAAATACATTATCAAAATTTGACTATATCTATTGTTTTATTTTACCCTTTTAATATCATGTTAAACTTTTTCTGACAAAAATACGATAAATACCTCACGTCTATCAAAAAATGACTTGCATTTGGTGGCTGAATTTATAGGAATGGATAAAACTATAGGGGAAATGTATATTTGTATTATCCCTTTGACCATGGTGTGGACAATATGGATTATGACTACAAAACATGCTACCTGTCTGATACTTACGAATGGAAATATAGGGCAGAGGTGACAGGGATATTTTCTGGAAGTGGCTGTCTTAATAATTGCTGCTTTCTTTCATGTTTTGGTACTACTTTGCGCTGATGTAAATTTTCAGTAGAAATTTTGATTTGGTCAACAGAGTTTGGACCGATTCCGTCTCGAAAGTGGTCAAATTAGACGCGAGTATACGCCGTCGTAAACAAATTTTTCGGCTAATTGCTATCATCCAAGATTTTCCTGTACATGAGTCCTTATGCGATTTATGTAATTTTACTTTTTTTTGAAAATTTACCGATTATACCGCTAAAATTATGGAATTTTACGATGGAACAGTAATTTGTCCCCATTGTTTTCCTTAACACCGGAAGTAGGTATACATACCCGCACGAACGACAACTCTGTCAAGATGGAATTACGAAAATCTGGACACATTGTTTAAGAGTTTAACTAAAGATTTTCGCTGGGGTAATGACGTTATTTCGTAAAAAAATGACGTCATTTCACAGTAAAAAGTAAAAAATTATCGATAATTTTCAGTGTTAATTTTTACTGTTTGAAACAGTTAAATTATCAGTTTTCATTCGCTAATATTTCTCAATAAACCACCGGAAAGCATAAAATAAATAGTAACACTCAAATGTAAGATATTTTTAACTTGCATAAAGTTATTATAGCACTAAAAATATAGATCCTTTATTGGATAAACCACATTCGTCGATTTTATCAAATTTGCGCATTTAAAATCATCATTTATTTTCAAATGAAAAATGCCACTTGAAACAGTGACATTTTTAGACAATATTTACTGCATTCATAACATTCCGTATATTTAAATACATTCAACATTTTGTATTCAAATTAAAATATAACCAGGAAAAAGTAACATCATTAATTACTTGTGGTCTGGCGCTAATCGGCCCAAAAATACTTTGCTATTTTCTAAAGCATATTGTATATCTAAATACTAAAGTGTTCAGACGACATCAAGAATAATAATACATTCAGTATATTATATAAACATTATGTAAACTTATACAACAGAGTGTGGTGTCGGCGTGGTTATATTGCTTGCGGTGTGTAGCCCTAAAACAATCTTCTGGCACTTCGTCATGTTCGCGGATATGAATTTAGAGTTGGAAAAAAGATGTCTATTAAATTGTTATATTTTGAGACAATAACATATTCATCACATATTGTGTATTTTTTTTAAATATTAAATATTGAAATGAACATTGCAGAAAATGTGTCGATATTGGCTGTATGCGTCCATATCCGCACTTTTCGGCCATATCCGTGGATATACGCATTTTAGACGGACCGCTTTTACCCGGGATTCTCGTGATACCTACCCGAATGGGAGACAACTTATGTAGTTTCGAAAATCCCTAATAGTCAATCAGAATAATGTACACTAGTGAAACATAGGGCAATTATTATCATGTAATGAATTGCAAGAAAATAAAATGCCATTAAAGTCAAGCGTTACTTTTTATATTCGCCGTGCATTTTTGTCGTTTTACAATGATGACTGCACGTATAATTGGCGATCAAATGCATAATTCGCTTTCAATAACACATTAATAATCCGGTTGAGTATATACATGTATATATATAGGGTCAGACCATAGACCAATCTAGTCAAAGGGTACGTGTATCACAACTCATATAAAACTATACCGGCTCGTAAACAAATATTCAAATTTTTATGCCCCCGGTAGGGTGGCATATAGCAGTTGAACTGTCCGTCAGTCAGTCTGTGTGTCCGTCCGTCCGTCCGAAAACTTTAATGGCCATAACTTTTTCAATATTGAACATAGCAACTTGATATGTGTCATACACGTGCATCTCATGGAGCTGCACAATTTTAGTGGTGAAAAGAAACGGTCAATGTCATCCTTCAAGGTCAAATGTCAAATATTTGGCGTCTGTCCGTCCGTCCGAAAACTGTAACATTCGCCATAACTTTTTCAATATTCAAGATAGCAACATGATATTTTGCATGCATGTGTATCTCAAGGAGCTGACCATTTTGAGTGGCAAAAGGTTGAGGTCAATGTCATCCTTCAAGATCAAATGTCAAATATATGGCGTCTGTCCGTCCGGCCGAAAACTTTAACATTGGCCATAACTATTGTAATATTGACGATAGCAACTTGATATTTTGCATGCATGTGTATCTCATGAAGCTGCACATTTTGAGTAGTGAAAAGTGAAGGTCAAGATAATCCTTCAAGGTCAAATGTCAAATATATGGCGTATGTCAGTCCGTCCGAAAACTTTAACTTTTTATGCCCCTGAAGGGTGGCATATAGTTTTTGAACTGTCAGTCTGTCTGTTCGTCAATCAGTCTGTCTGTTCGTCCGTCAGTCCGTCCGTCCGTTCGTCCGTCCGTCCGAAAACTTAAACATTGCCCATAACTTTTGCAATATTGAAGATATTTGGCATGCATGTGTATCTCATGGAGCTGCACATTTTGAGTGGTGAAAGGTCAAGGTCATCCTTCAAGGTCAAGGGTCGAATTTTGCAATATCAAAGATAGCAACTCGATATTTGGCATGCAAGCGTATCTCATGGAGGTGCACATTTTGAATGGTGAAATGTCAAGGTCATCCTTCAAGGTCAATGATAAAATATATGGCTTCAACCCGGCAAAGTAGGGGGCATTGTGTTCGTGAAACGGTTGAAGCCATTGACATAGCTGAGTAGGTGATTTCGCTTTAGTGAAAAATTTGACGGACGTCGAAGACGACCGATCACATTAACTAGCCCTGAAATAGATCTACAAATAGCCCAATTTTGTGTCGCATTTTAATAATTTTCCATTTCCTCATAAACGAATCATTTGACCATTCAAAAAAAATAAGATCGAATTGCAGAATGAACATTTATTTCAAACATGTACTATATACATGTACACTAGAGTTTCAGGAACAGAAAATCAAGAAAGAAAATACAAAATAAACATATATATTTGTGCCCGTGTAAATATTAAATATAAGATTTACAACAGTCATTTCGTTTAAAATATTGACGTTTGAAATGAAATGTTAATAAATATTTTGAAAGAACCATATTTTGAAAGGAACATTCCACAATGTACGAGGATTTCATAACTAAATGATCGCCATGTTTTCAAACAATAAGTGACGTTTCATTCATTCTTTTGCAATCTGACAATGAAATGAAGAACAAGATTAATCTGTTTTTTGACAAGTTTGCAATGTCTTTAAATGTGTACAACAAAATGAGTGAATTTATTTTAGCAAAGAAAAAAAACAACGTTTAACTACTTCATGATCAATTCCAATATCAAGAATATCAATTTTTTGTTGATCATCGACACATTGTAAATAAAATTCGAAACGAAACTTCCAATTCGCAAGAAAGCCGAAATAAAAAATCTCAGGTTCCATACGCCTCAGACTGGTAGTACATTACCGTCGGTATCCCATTTGGTGCTTCCAAGTGTCTTTTCTGCCGAATCCGATGAGAATTCCATAGATGGGTAAAATAGTTCAGATCATGTTGTATTAATGGTATGAAACAGAATCTCAAGAATTCTAAATGCACAGGATCATCAATCCGAAGCAAGCCGCTGTCTACCATATCCTTTAAATAGTTCCTCCAAAACACAGTAAAACTGACTCTAAAATTTACCCAAAAACGTTCAATTCTTTTATTACCAGTGGATCTCCCAGTCATGGAACTGTTCATTCCAGACATGTTATCTCTGTCATTAAACCTAAACGCTTTCTGCATAGCCCGTACCTAAACGTTTTCTGCCCCTGCATCGTCACAAACCAGACGTGGAACGCAACCAATCTGTTTCACAAAGTTAACAAAGAAGCCCGCCATAATTCGATGGTCATTATTCGAATAACTTGCCTCCAGCCATAATATGCATCTGGAAAATCCATCAACCGCCCCGTGTATAACAATTACAAAAGTCTTTAGCGTAACATACCCATCAATGTGTATAGTAAAATTAGGGCCTTTATTGGTATAGACTATGCGTCGCAGGCGATGTGAAGACCTGAGAGCAACACCTTCAGGATCAATTACCTTCAATAACACCTTTTTGTTTCTTGGGTAACTTTGACATTTGTGATTGTGTTGACCAGTTTCCATAGAGTTTTAAAACCACATTCAGCCATCCCTCTTTTATATACTGAGCGAATCGCTCGTATAACGTCTGGAAGAGGAGACGACGCGTTGCGTTTTTTGAGCCCTAACCTTCGCAGTATACGTTTCAGTTGACTCAAACTGAGAGCAGTGTTGTGTAGGAAAAGCAAGAATCCACATATACCCAGACGCGTATAGCCCTGTTTGTGATAACGCGAAATCCAAACATCCCTTTCTTGATTTGAAAGTACAGCTAACCATAAGTCAACATATATTAGTACCACTAAGACACAACTCTGCAATTAAAAAAAGTTGTGAGTCGTTATACACACGTTTTGCATGTATTAGTTAAAGAGAAATATATAAATGATTCAATCGAGATTTAAGCTCTCTCAATGCTCAAAAAACCCAACGAACACATAAATATGTATTGTTTGCAAACATTGTATGTTATTTTTACGTTTATACCAAGCATTCCTGCTGTAAAAATGGACTGTCTGAGGTCTTGCGTGTTTCGAAAGAATATACCAGAAACTAAAATTCTGTTCGACGCCCGGAAGTACTGAACCAATGTTGCAATAATGTGATGATGTCAGAATTCCATGACGGCATGATATGAAAAAGGTGTCATGGCGTAAAAAAAACTCATCGTGTCGACTAAAACTATGATGGCAAGTCATTCTCACAAGAGCATGACGCCAAAAATTATGTAGATTTATTGACTTAGATCATGTCGACCAAATATTTTTTCGGGAAAAGCCGGACACATTTACGTCGAGACTTCAACTTAATGTCGTTATGACGAGTAAAATTAAGGTGGGAAAAGCTACAAAACTATGTCGACATACCATGTTATTTCACAGTAAGTCGATATAAATTATTCCGGCATGACCACATTATTGGGGTGTACCATATACGTTTCCGTACAATAACTACATATACGGTTTTCTTTCAATATACCACTATGTCTACCGAGTTCAATATTTAATTTATGATTTGATAATCTAAATCTGGAAATGGCTGCACGGTATTTGAAATAAATATCTAATGACATGTATTTCTCAACATTTAAAAGACTTTGCCTATAGTGATAACATCTACTCGAATTTTCAACAGAAGCGTGCCAGTCTTGCGAACAGCAGTCGATAACACGCTGTCTAAATATTCTAATAAAGCTATTTATGTTTCCGCCATCTTGACTTATCCATATGAACCCAAAGCCGTATTTGTATAAGAGAGTTTTAACATTGGTTACCCAACATTTTCTGCCTACATCGTCAAGCGATTTTAACATAGTGTAACATTGTTTTGGATATCTGTGTGATGGCATGGTTAATAAAGTACACCAGTATCGAATACAATTGATAAAGTATGTCGTACATAAAAGTAATCTACCACAGTCCCCTAGAACCATACACGTGTTTGTGGTTTTTGCAACATGTAGTATATTTTTGCAATATTTGTTTTGAACAGTTTCAATAGAATCAACGTATTCATAGCCCCAAATTTGGGACGCATAACAAAGAATTGGCTTCACCATAGAGTCAACATTTTTAAATGAGTCTGATGTTGAAAAATAGCCAAAAGGTTTTTAAATGTTTTGATCGAAAATAGAGCTCTTTGAGCTTATGATACTAGTTTTGAGTGGGTAGACGACCACGAGAGACCTGATGTTAGCAATATACCTTAATATTTATAAACAGAAGATACTTTAATTTTATTTCCACGATAAAACAAGTGTTCGTATTTGCGCAGAGGACCGCCATTTCGAAAAACGGTTATCTCAGTTTTGTCCAAATTAATTACCATACCAGATTCATAACAATATTGGTCAATAATATTAATTTGCTGTTGAAGTTTTGCAGCAGTTTCAGCACATCCGGCCACATCGTCTGCAAACATCAAACAAAGAATGTCTGGGATGTCGTCAGTAATAAATATACCAGTACTACTTCATCTATCTTGTTGTTATTGTCAGCCCAATTTGACAATCGATTATTTATAATGCCAGAAAATATTTTGTATACTGTGGTAGAAATAGATATACCTCTGTAATTGCCAGGAATGTATGTCGGACCAGATTTGTGAATAGGAGTTATGACACTAGAACCCCAAGATAAAGGGATACTACCGGTTTCAAATATCTGATTAAATAGAAGTATCAAGATAGGAGATATGTCATCCGTGGTATATTTGAAAAATTCTGCTGGTATACCATCAATACCGCTACTTTTCCCAAAAGATAAGGTAGAAATAGACCTTTGAATCTCCTCAATTGTGATTGGTTCGTTTAAGACAATGGCTGTAGGATCAGCGAGATTATGTAAATTATCAGTACATGGGTCTACATTAGTAGCATTTTCATCATACAAAAGTCTGGAAAAGTACTGATACCATTCAGACGGTGAAATACTATCATCTTAAGTCGCAATTGTTTTACCTTTTTTAAGAACTTTCCAGAAGGAGCAGGGATCGGTTCTGGTGTCAAATAATAATTTTCTGTTGGATTCCTTAAATTTATTAACCGAGGATCGGCAATAATTTTTGAAATCATTTCGCTTATCTTTATATGTCCGTAGGTCAAGAGAAGAATTTGTTTCTCGAAATTTTCGTAATGCTTTATATTTTGTCTGAGGGTATCACATATCGAATTCCACCACGGGGGCTTGGAAAAGGTGTATTTACTAAAATGTTTGACCAGCATACACTGAGCTTCGTTATAGTACACAGAGGTTATGGTTTCAACTGCTGAATTAACATCCTGAGAAATGCATTCTCGCAGTAAGTCATATATGGTTGGCAGTAAGTGTTTAAAATCATCCATAAATTGTGTAAGTTTTTCCTGTTTCCATTTAAATCTTTTAATAGGTAGAAGATTCCCTGTCATTATATTAACAGTAGTTGGGTTAGGTAGTTGGTTAAGCTTTAGCAAACATGAGAATGGGAAATGGTCTGATTCATCTCGATCGATTACACAAAAATCCTTTATGTAATAAAATAAACCGGAAGACGCTAACATGTAATCCACCAATCTGGCGCCATCATTTGAGATACAGGTAAAATTACCACCAATATCACTAGAAAATCGCCCATTTAGAAAGTGAGCATCATAAATACAACATAGGTTGACTAAAGACTTGCTAAAATTATTTGCACGGAGATTATCTCTGTTAGAACGAGGTAAATCAAAATAGCTACCTTCGTATTCAACATTACCAAAAATATGAAACAATGTATCATCAGGTATAAAATCTAGGTAATCTTTACATCTGCTATTCATATCTCCTGCAATAAAAAGTGGAGTGTCAAAATATTATGCTCTAATACATTCTAAGTGTGAGAGCATATTTATAATACCATCCTTTTGTTCCTTATCATTGTAATAGCATGATCCTTCTGGTGAAATATAGGTAAAATACATAATAATAACTTCACACTTAAAAAAGGCTGAAATTTCACAGTATAAAACAATGCAATTATCAAATGTATCGAATATACGGCGAAAATTGATCCGTTTAGCAAGAAAGCTTTTAATGTACACGCTAATACCTCCACTATTCCTTATAGATGTATTTTTTTCATATTTCTTACAAAATCAAAGTGAATGTATATGTAAGACTCTAAAAATTCTTTAAATTCTCCGTTAAATTTACTCCATGTTTCATTTAGTGCAATTATATTATAAATGTAGAGAAATGCTTTCACTTCACAATTGTCAACAAACTTCTGTAAATCGTTTACGTTCCACGAGAGGATATTTATATCTTCAAAGGGCGTGCTATTCTGTAAATAGCCTCGGCCTAATCCCTATGTGTCAATGTCGCTGTCACTTTCCACGTGTTCTTCAGAGGCCCTGATTAGTGGGGGGGGGGGGTCTACGTCGTTGTTCCCGTGCATGTCGTTATCCAATCGTTTGCTTCTGTCATGTGTATTCCCACGATCGCTAGACTGAGTTGTAGGACGGCGTTGACCAATGTTTACTATCTGCTGTGTAAACTCATCATATTTGTACATGCAATTGTTTATAATTAGTTTATCGTAGCGTATCGACGAATAATTGCCTTTTCTGCGTTCTTGAATCATGCGATCACCTAGTATTTTCCGGTGCCTACGGATACGTTCCGAATAGTCATGTTGCACAGAAAAGTCTCTTCTTGATTTTAATACATCATTTGCTTTTGAGAGGATCATTTGACAATCTTTATAGCGAACAAAACGTGCAATTATAGTAAATTTATGATCGTCCTTGGATTTAATGCGGTGTGCTCTGTCGATTTCAATTTGTTCCGCTTGATCGCCCAATTGCAATTCAGATTTGAGAAATGACCTTAGTTTGTTCTCTGTCAAAGACCAATCTTCATTAACACTGCCAGGAATTCCATTAAAACGAAGATTATTTCGACATTCGATATTTACACATGTAGCAGTGATGATTCTGAGAATGTTAAACCGTGTTTGTAAAAATATAATAAAATGATTTATTGATAGTATAAAAACGTGTGTTGTTCGTTGTATTCACAAAACCAGTAATGGCTTGCGAATATCCTTGTGTGTACTGTGCACGGAATGTTGGTGAAGAAGATAAAGCCAACTCATGCGATGAATGTGAAAGATGGCAGCATCTGTCGTGTGAGACTGGGGTCAGTGCGACCTAGGGTTTTACGTGCCTCCTGTTGCGCCGTGAGGCAGAAACAGTGGATCTAACAATCCGCCTAGTGTTGGAACACGCCCTGACTCGGGTACACCGGAAAATATTAAAACAAGTTCACGGGCGACTCTTCGAGATCTGGGAGAAGTACGAAGACGATGACATAACAACTACTGAACTGCTAAGAGCGTGCAGACATATCATCGGGCTGGGACCAAGCGCAACCATGGACAAAATCCACAATGATGACTTCTGAAATGCAATACATTGTATATCTGATTTGTGTATGTTTAGGATAGGATAGTATGCTGTTGTATTTTTGTTTATATATTTATGTACTTTTGTATATGTGTATTAAAACATTTTAAATTGTATATATGCATTCACTTCTGATATTGTTAATGTCAATTTATTGCAAATGTTTCAATATATTTATGTAATAAATCTAGATATTGTTAAAATGTATGTATGCATTCACTTCTGATATTGTTAATGTCAATTTATTGCAAATGTTTGAATATATTTATGAAATCAATCTAGATATTGTTAAAATGATTGTATGCATTTACTTTTGGATATGGTTAATGTCAATGTTTTGAAAATGTTTTATATTATATTTTGTTAATGTATTGTAATAAGCATGTAAATTGACTCTTAAACAATCATGAAATAAAACAATCTTGTTTTAACATTGAACAGATGTTACAATCAAAGGTGCGAAAGTTTGCTGTTATTATTCACACCTATCCGCCTATATATTATCAGTGGGACGAAACGTCCAATGCGTAGCGGATCCGTGGTCTAGTGGTAACACACTGGCTTCACAATCCAGAGATTGCTGGTTCGATCCCCCGCTGCACCTAACCAACTAACTCGTCTTTCGCATGAGACGTTAAACCGAGGTGCAGTATACTAGGTGCTATACACCGGGCACTAAAAGACCCAGGGTCACTTCTGGAACGGGGTGTCTTCTGTATCTTGCACTATCCCCCGTAACTAACTAACACGTCTTTCTGGGGGCGATGGCCATATGGGAGACAATCCCGGTGCACTCGATAAAAAACAAAAACAACAACGTCCAATGCGACACTGTGAGCCACAGCGTGGGCGCCCGTAACACGATCAACACAACCGGTCCCACGTCATCACCCAAACATGCCTCTACCAGTAGTATCACGCCCCAAACCGAGAGGTTATGTCCTATAGTTGAGGGGTTAGTGGGTAAGAGTACCCCCCCCTTAACTTCTTAATATGGAACCCCCACCAAGGTTACTTTTGTGGAACCGGTATCCAATCACACACCTGATTTACGCACCACCCCTCCTGTATCGCCTATCCAGGGGGATTCACCCACTCAGAGACGCCCTCCTGTGGCTACCAGGGGGTCCTCCCCGTCCACCACATTGACCGACGGTGCTAGCGACACCACCTGTAGTGGTCCTACACTGTCGGACGACTCCATGTTTGATGTGACGGGGAGAGACTCTCTGGTGTCGGTGCACTCCAGTATATTGGATAATCTCACTATCTCTGGTGTCTGCGAAATAGAGGAGGAGCCCCGAGTTAGTGTCCCTCCTAACCGTTTCAGAATGGTCGACTCCCAGACATCCCCAATGAGCTCCCCTGCCGACAACACCAGCAGACGTATTTCGTTTGCTGGGGATTCATTCATCAAAATCAAGGATCCGCCAGCAACAGGCCCCACATATAGGAAAATATATCTCAGCGAGCTGGCGGATCTGGTTGCTGACATACTAAAACATCTATAACAAAATTGATTCTCGGTTCAAAAATTGCAGAGAATCACTAACAAAGGTCATCCCCCCTGATAAATCCCTAACTAATAAAATCCATTCTGGAACTGGGGATCCTCCAAAAATAGCAGATCCAGGATGCCCCCCTCCCCCGGTCGGCGGTCCCCTCTCCGTAAACAAGAAACCTGTTCGGCTTGCCAGGACCCCCGCGAAACTCAAAGGGGCCTGTGCAGGCCATAAACTAGGAGTTAAATCTCCACATCATAAAATTAAACAGTTTAAACGCAGGTTAATTTCACGCCACTATGGACAGTAATCTGTCAATCATTTTTTTCAATGTCGGTGGTCTTACCGCCAACAAACTTACAGAGTAAAAGTATTTTATTGATAATAACCCTAATACTCATATCCTATGCTTACAGGAAACCAAATTTTCCAATAGTACAGTAAAACAAATACCTAGGTACAACTGTGAATTAAAAGATTTTGGTATATTAAACCATAATATTGCTGGTGGCCTTGCCATATATATTAAAAACTCAATTAATTATGAACACCTGGGAGTGAACAACCAATTTAAATCTGATTATGGCACTGCTATTGAGGCATTAGCAATTAAATTGGTTATTGACAAGAACCGGCCTCTTATCCTGGTAAATTTATATTCAAGAGGATGTGATCTTGAAACTCTGAACGGCCTCTTTAAGGAATTAAGGACCATTAAAGGACCCTTTGATTTAATATTCACAGGCGACTTTTATGCACATCACCCTGCTTGGGGTTCCATCAATTCAGATGCAGAAGGTCGGGCGGTAAGAGTGAATGGTTGGACGAGCAAGATCTTAAACTGCTCAATGACGGTTCTCCAACCAGACTTAACCCCACTGGTTTAAACTCCCACATTGACCTTACTGCCGTTAATGCCAGGATAGCAAGTGCGTCATCATGGGCAACCGTTAATGATACCATGGGATCTGATCACCTCCCACAACCGGTTACCCTGCTCAACTATATTGCACAGGGAACTGAGGCTCAATGCTCAGGAGAGCAAAAGTTTTTATTGGAAAAAGCTAATTGGGCTCAGTTTAGGGACCTCTTCTCAGATCTCTCCCTTGCAGATGTTCACTCTCAGGACTCAAATCTGTTTTGTAACATCTTAACTAGTAAGATACTGTCCATAGCGGAATGTAGCATACCGGTCTCCTCCGGCAAGGTTAAGGCCAGAAATAGGGTCCCGTGGTGTAATGAGGCGTGCTCCAAGGCGGTACAGGCCCGTAAAAAAGCTTTAAAAATTCTTAAAAAGAACCCCGCTGAGCATTATCTTCTTAATTATAGGTCCCTCGAAAATCAGACAAAGCGGGTTATTTTGGACGCAAAAACTCAAAATTGGAAAGAATTCTGTGATTCAGCAATTATTAATAAGAAAAATACTAGGGATTTTTGGCAAAAAAATCACAGAATGAAAGGAAAATCATTCACCCCTGTACCGCTACTTAAATACAAAGGCGAAACTGCCACTACCCCAAGGGAAAAGGCTCAATTTTTGGTACGACACTTCCAATCTGTCTCCAGGGACTCAAACCTTCCCGTTGAAACTTTGAATTACCAAAAGCGGTTTGAGACTGAGCACCAAAATATTTTCAATGAGCCTGGGGACAACAGCACGCCTCTCAATTTACCATTTACTATAACAGAATTATTAAGTGCCATTAACACCAGGAGCAACACTGCCACGGGGCCTGACAAAATAGCATATTTAATGTTTAAAAATATGCCAGCCATAACTCTCAAAATTTGGCTTAACCTATGGGACAGGCACGGTACCACTCGAGTGGAAGCAGGCCACAGTGATTCCAATTCCTAAACCCGGTAAGGACAAAAATGATCCAAACTCATATCGTCCAATAAGTTTAAGTTCACACGCAGGTAAATTATTAGAAATAATGGTCAAAAATAGATTAGAACACTTATTGGAATCAAATAACATACTAAACCCCTTCCAGTCTGGCTTTAGGAAGGGGCGATAAACTCTAGATCAGGTAGCTAGATTACAACATGATATTCTTCCTGCAAAAAAGCAAGGGCAATCAATATTAGCAATTGTTTTGGACCTTCAGGCCGCCTTTGATTTAGCATGGACCTTTGGCATATTAAAAAAGCTAGCTGACTATGGAATCACTGGATACTGTTTCCACTACCTCAGAGCTTTCCTAGAGGGCCGTAAAATCCTGGTCAGGGTCGATGGGGAGTTATCAGAGGTAGCCATAACTGACCGCGGAACCCCCCAGGGGTCCGTATTATCCCCGACTCTGTTCTCCCTCATCGTAAAAGGTCTACCTGATGCCGCAAAAGACTCTAGATGGTTTACTCCCAGTTTGCCGATGACTCAGGCACTTGGTTAAATGGGTCTAACATGTTACGGCTGCAAAAGAGTGCTCAAGCAGGCTTAGACTCCATATGGAAATGGGCAATTGAATGGTGATTCAAAATTTCTCCAACCAAAACAGTAGGAGTACTATTTGGCGACCAAATTCAGCACTCTTTGGACTTAAATTTAGGCGGCACCAAAATTATCTTTGAAAAAGTGGTGAAATTTCTAGGTATGTACCTAGATAAACAGTTAACCTTTACTCACCACTTCAAATATTTGGCAGAAAGGAGCGAAAGGGACCTAAATCTAATGAGAATGTTAAGAGGCACAGGTTTCGGATCAGATAAAAATAGCCTCTTAACTCTCTACAAGTCCCTTATACGTCCAAAGCTAGATTATGGAGCCCTGATCTATGCATGTGCAAAGCCAAACGCACTCAAAATGGTTGATGCCATTCAACACAAGGCCCTAAGGATATCTCTGAGAGCTCTAAACTGTACACCGGGTGCACTGCTTGAGGAGGAGGCCGGTGTGCTGCCTCTTGACTTGCGTAGAAAACAACAGTCCCTTAACTTATAAGCCAGGGCTAAGTCTCGGCATGGTTCAAACCCGGTTAACAAACTTGTCGGGACTGGCACCTTCATCAAGGGGAAAATACTTAAGCGTAAGCATGTCGCCCTACCTTTTGGTGCGAGTATTAGGACCCTTGTTGAAGATGCCGGCCTCGACAAGGTACCTGAAGCAGACCTGAGGCCCTCCAAGACCCCCCCCCCCCTGGACGCTTGGACCCATTGATGTTGACCTATCACTATCTAATAAAAAAAAAACTGACTTGCCACAACTCATCAAGTCAGAAGCTCTCTCTCTCTTATAGATAATATGTATGCTGAGCATCTAAAAATCTACACTGACGGCTCCAAATGCCCTAACTCTGGATTGGTAGCCAACTCTTTTGTAATTCCTTCAAAAAATATTAGCAAAACGCACAGGCTCAGCAACAATCTCTCTATTTTTACAGCAGAACTTTTGGCAAGTAAATACTGTCTGTGCTGGATATTGGTCAATAAACCTACTAAAACTGCTATTTTATCAGACTCAATGTCATCTCTTGAGTCTATAAAAAACAGAAATAGCAGATCTAGGCCTGATATTTTAGCTAGCATCTTGGAACTTTATCAACAGTGCCTAGATAAATCTTTAAAGGTCACATTAGTATGGTGTCCAGCACATGTCAACATCAGTGGGAATGAGCAGGCAGACAGGGGGCCCAAGGAGGGCCTCTTGAGGGGGGCCGTAGATGCTGGGGAACCCCTGGCACCTACCGAATTCTACTCCCTGACAAAGAAATTTGTAATGGGTGAGTGGAATATCCGGACCGACAATTTGTCTTCCCGTCGACATACTTTTACCAGACCCGCGAAAACCCTCAGGCCGCCAGACAGATACTCAGCAAGCATTGTGCTTGACAGAGCCATCACGCGCCTGAGGATGGGAACCACCCTATTACCCGGTGGCACGGGAAAGTATGTCCTCGGTATAGACCCCGCATGTCCTAGGTGCCATGAACCCCTCACTGCGCCAAACATGCTGCTGCACTGTCCTAACCATAAGGCGCAGAGGGACCACCTCGAAGCTGCATTGCACTCCCATGGACTAGTTTTAAACCTTTCCAACGTGCTAGACCCCAAGGGAGCAGCTAGGAGCCCGGTCTTCTCTGCCCTCGCCAAATACCTTCTGGATTGTCAGATAACTGACAAAATCTAGGTCATTGGGGGCACAGGTGGTTAGCGTGTGGCTATGATATTAATTAGTGAAAACATCATTTTGAATGATAAATAATCATATTATAACGAAAAATTAACTTTTCTGAAAAAAAAAAATATTTCACTATCAAATATATCACAGGTGGTTAGCGTGTGGCTATGATAATAATTAGTGAAAACATCATTTTGAATGATAAATAATCATATTATAACGAAAAATTAACTTTTCTGAAAAAATTTTTATTTCACTATCAAATATATATATAACAAGGTATGCAACTCAAAATCAGCCCAAAACGGGGTGCATCGCTTTGAACAGCCATATCTTCATAAATTTTGCAGCGATTTTCACGATCTCGGTCTTATTCAACGCAGAAATGAATTTCCTTTCTGGAAATGTATATGTCTTGCAATATTTTAACAAATGCTGGGTCAACTTTTAAGAAATAACACGATACACAACACGCATGACCCAGTTGACAGTGATCATGCTGTCTTTAAGACTGAAATCTTCACGGAGTAAAGGGCAACTTCCCTACAAAGTTCATGTAGTTCGATACCATAATTCAATAAAACGTATGAAAAAACAGTATTACCGTTCTTGTCGTTACATTCTGCATCAAGACTAACTGTCCAGCGCCGTTTGAAACCTTTGTTTACATACATTTCAACTAACTGACATTTTAAACATACGAGTGATTTCATTGGTCCAATGCGGAGGTGTGTCTTTACAACTGGAGATTTCATTCATAAAGAATACATGATCACTGTCAACTGGGTCATGCGTGTTGTGTATCGTGTTATTTCTTAAAAGTTGACCCAGCATTTGTAAAAATATTGCAAGACATATACATTTCCAGAAAGGAAATTCATTTCTGCGTTGAATAAGACCGAGATCGTGAAAATCGCTGCACAATTGATGATGATATGGCTGTTCAAAGCGATGCACCCCGTTTTGGGGTGATTTTGAGTTGCATACCTTGTTATATATATATTTGATAGTGAAATTTTTTTTTTCAGAAAAGTTAATTTTTCGTTATAATATGATTATTTATCATTCAAAATGATGTTTTCACTAATTAATATCATAGCCACACGCTAACCACCTGTGAAATATATATATAACAAGGTATGCAACTCAAAATCAGCCCAAAACGGGGTGCATCGCTTTGAACAGCCATATCTTCATAAATTGTGCAGCGATTTTCACGATCTCGGTCTTATTCAACGCAGAAATGAATTTCCTTTCTGGAAATGTATATGTCTTGCAATATTTTAACAAATGCTGGGTCAACTTTTAAGAAATAACACGATACACAACACGCATTACCCAGTTGACAGTGATCATGCTGTCTTTAAGACTGAAATCTTCACGGAGTAAAGGGCAACTTCCCTACAAAGTTCATGTAGTTCGATACCATAATTCAATAAAACGTATGAAAAAACATTATTACCGTTCTTGTCGTTACATTCAGCATCAAGACTAACTGTCCAGCGCCGTTTGAAACCTTTGTTTACATACATTTCAACTGACATTTTAAACATACGAGTGATTTCATTGGTCCAATGCGGAGGTGTGTCTTTACAACTGGAGTTTTCATTCATAAAGAATACATGATCACTGTCAACTGGGTCATGCGTGTTGTGTATCGTGTTATTTCTGCGTTGAATAAGACCGAGATCGTGAAAATCGCTGCACAATTGATGAAGATATGGCTGTTCAAAGCGATGCACCCCGTTTTGGGGTGATTTTGAGTTGCATACCTTGTTATATATATATTTGATAGTGAAATTTTTTTTTCAGAAAAGTTAATTTTTCGTTATAATATGATTATTTATCATTCAAAATGATGTTTTCACTAATTAATATCATAGCCACACGCTAACCACCTGTGATTGGTGGAGGGAGAACAGCCAACATCCACCCAATTATCCAGTCTTGTGACTGTTTTCCTTTAAACTGTGTAATCTTTGCACAAAACTGACGCAATCTAGTAATTGTGTTGGATTTGTGTCTCTTTTACACAACTTTTATTTTAGTTTTTAATGGGTTTATTGTTCTACCCCACCCTTTCTAAATCAGGCTAATGGTATTGACCTGGTCTTCTTTATTTTAATACATTTTTTATGAGAGTATGACGTAAGTCCACCATGTACATTATTCAGTTTCTTAATATATACATTTGTACATATTTTATGGCAGTTTTTATTTAAAAAGAAAGGACGGGGCTGACCAGTAACCTGGGTATGTTGGCTGCATTACACCCCTCCTTTCCCCTCTGACACCCCCTTCTCCTTCAAACGCGAAGAGCCATGTCAGACAGGAGTGCACGGTGCAGGGTCATGTACACCTTGCAATGAATCCGGGTCCGTTCGCCCTAATTTCTGTTCGCCCTAAATCCTGTTCGCCCTAAAACCTGTTCGCCCTGGGTCCGTTCGCCCTAAATGTTATTATCAAAGCAGGGAAGCAATAAATATAACGAAAATTGTTATCTTTTTAACATTTTAATATACAAATGACAATTTAAGCTACAAACTTGCCTAAATGTGTGAAAAAACAAGAAGGCGCATATACATATGGGGCCTGCTTTTTGCGGACGATATATACAAATTTCATGAACTTACAATGACATCGGCAAATTTCACTGACAACACGGCTTTAATTGCTTAAAATATAGTTCTGTTATAATTAATTAATAATAATCTTCTTCCTTAATGTATTTATTATAATTGAACATTTTCTTTGAGACCAATTTCTACACAATTTAAAATATACCGCTCTGTTTCATTTACATAATTTATGTTTATTTTCTTAATCATCCGCTAATAATCATATTAAAGATAATTTCTAAAAAAATAATAATAACAGTTCTGTTTTATAAACATGATTTATGCATGCATTAATATTAAGTATACTCTTTAGGATAATAGTTTCAACTTAATAATCATATTCTACATAACTAATTTCTATATGATTTAGTAATTGTTCTCAATGTTAACTATATTAGGTTAATACGACACTCAATCAATCAATTAACACAGATCGTTATCTCTATAATCTCTTAATTAATCGACACCGATCAATAAAGGCCGGTTGCTACTTCACACCGCGCAATACACGCGAGAATTATTGGAAGTTGATCAGTTTAGTAAATTGAATATTGATGATGTTTTTATTGAGATTTAATGATATTTATATGAATTTTAAATTTATTTGCCTATGCAGGGATCGACAAGAATACAAGAATTTAGATAATCCGACAGACGGTGGTTATATTGCTGAATGAAAGAACCATAAACAACGCAAGAAGTTACACTCAAAATCTCATAATCTTAATTACTATATTACACATATTAATGTACAAATAATTTATAAATTTAATATATACAGGTTATATATAGAATAATAAATGATGCACTTTATATTGTGTACATATTTGTAATATTTAAATTTCCATTTTAACTTATTTAATACTTTTAATTAATCATAATTAATAAAGTTTTACTTAATTTCAATTAACAAAATTTTATAATTACTATTGCATATTGTTTAAAATGACTAGTGCATATTGTTTAAAATAACTATTGCATATTGTTTAGAATAACTATTGTTTATTGTTAGAAATACTTAAGGAATTGCGCAGTCCGTACCACGCATTAAGCCCAGTTTTCACAAAACCACATCGGTATACTTTTTGTGCTAGGTGAGCTACAAACTCTAACATATGGAAAAATACATTGATGTACTGTAATAGAACAGTTTAGTAAGCTAAGAGAGCGAGTAGCAAATTCCAATCTAAATTGTTTACCAAATCAAGAACGCAAACGTAAGCTTCTTTAATTAATTACATCTATTATGGATCAAAGGATATTAGCGCTTAACGCTTATTCGCATAAGTCGAAGAATGGTAGCATTAAATGCTAATTGAAAATGAAATACGATAGAGACAATATTAACTAAGACCGTAATGGACAGATTGATTAATTATTAAGAACTAAATAATTTATCGTACGTAAATGAAGATCTCGTTACCAGTTACATTAGATGGAAATAATGAAATCCTCAAGGAACATTAAAATATATAGAAAAAGTACGTACGATATGTTTTTATTATATGCAATTGACAAATTAAATTTAACTAACCAGTTCCATATAGCCGATGCTGCCACCGTTCACAAACGTCGCATGTAATCGCATGTTGTCTTGGTCGTACCTCCAAATTGCACGAAATGCACAACACATTATCCATTTTGGAAATAATAGAACCAGACATTTGAGCTCCATTTTATATACTGGGATAATTCACAGTTAGGTTATTCCGAACACATCAAACAAAATAGTGTTACCGAAATATAAAAGACGGCGCTCTTTAACTTGTAAGCGTATTTGTAACAAAGGCCAGTAATATTCCCTAATTGCTTATTATATTAATTAATGATGAAATCTAAGGTACAAACTTGCTTACATGTGTGAAAAATCAAGACGGCGCTCTTTAACTCGTAAGCGTGTTTGTAACAAAGGCCAGTAATTTTCACTACTTGCTTTCTATATTAATTAATGGAAACTTAATGTTCAAACTTGCTTATATGTGTGAACAATCAACTGTTCATACCCCGATATACACATGATGATATAGGGCGAACGAACCCAGGGCGAACGTGTTACTAGGGCGAACGGACCCGATACCCCTTGGAATACCATTTTAAGGGTATTTTCAATTTATGGGGTTAGTGTAACTCTCCCTATAAGCGGTATATCAACAATCATAACAAATAAAGTACTGTTGTACAATTTGTATCTTAATCTTGAGAAACTTACTAATTTTGTATAGTAAGTAAATAAGGTGTTCTTGTACCTTTTCTTTTAACTTGCATCATCCCCTATATATTAATTTCTATAGTATGGATGCTAGCTTTTTGTGGGTTATTTCCTGCATTGTTGTATGAGTTTACCAGCGTATATCACCAATATTTTTTCTATCGTATACAGAATTCTATTCTCCTAAGCAACATGTATTTTTTAAACTGAACTCCAAATATAAACGCTACAAATCGGTATAAAGTACGAACATGTCGGCCGTAAATCTAGACTCTACACCGCGGTGTTATTTGCAAAAGTTAAAGTTAAAACTCACCGGGCTGCCCAAATCAGAAAAAAACAACATGATATATATTTATATATCTGAAAACTACGTAACGTAGGCTTTCTAATGATATATAATTTGTCAAAATCGGCCGAGAAATGAAGGTATAATCTAAAACAAGACGTGAGTGGGTACATCAAAATGTATAACCTCGGCGCTTCGATGTACGCTAATCGATAGCTACTGGTTACGTAACAAAGTATCGACAAGCTATTTGCCGATACGGTCCCGTTTCATATCAGTCTCATTTAGAGTCCGTGGTTCTTACAGTTTATTTGTATCATTGCCAATGGTTTCTAGCATGAAAGAAACCAGTATAAACAATCCATGAATAGAAATGATACCAAGATATCAAAGGCACGTTCATCACAATTTCCCTGTTATGTAAAACAAGACACGTGGGACATTCACATTTGCATAGCCTCTTTGAAAACGTGCCGAACTGATTGAGTGAAAAGTAATGGTTTCAAAAACACGAATGGTACTAAAATGAATGCCCCTTTTATGGTTTTAGAATGTGACTGGTGAGGAATCACTGGGTAATCCTATCTAAGCCTGATCATAATACAACGAGACAAAAGGCTGTCCATTATCAATCTGGGTTGTACTGTTATTAGGAATATCAATGTATCAACGCTTAAAATGGATAGAATTTGGATAGCCCGCAATCGTGGTTATCCATGTACTGTATGCAAAGTCCTCTGCTTTGATTGATGTCTATTATTGAATCAAATTTAGGACGGCACTTTATGTACATAAATTTGAGTGAAAAGGAGGTTAAATAGAAGTGTTGTCCCAAGTTAGCCCGTGCAGTTGGCTGAGGCTAGTAAGGGACGACACTTTCCGCCTGAACTTGAGTTTTGCTAAGAAGAGACTTTCTTTAAACGAAAAACATAATAAAATCGTTCAGTGCCCCCGCCCCATTATTAGCCTGTGCATGACCGCAGGCATTCACTAGAATGAATATGCACGTTAAATTTTAATAATACATAATATTACATATAATGTCAAACAAAAGTAAGTAAGCTTTAATATACTATTATATGCTGAAATAAAATTATATACATGTTTTTGAAATAGAAATATATATGAGTGTATTATTTCAATAAAATGATACATGTAATAAGCCAGTAAGAAACTAGAACAGTTATTGAAGATGACAAATACCTACATATCATTTTAAGCAGGTGCAAAACGAGAATGTTTGTAAAATTAATCTCAAAATAGTTTCGTTCAATACTTACCATTGATTACACACAAAGACAACAAATATCACATTATAATTATAATCAATGGCGTAAGTTCAAGGGCTTATAACTTTGTAACAAATAGTGTGGCATACAGAAAAATGACGTCTTTTGCTTAAACATAGTGTACTATCATATCTATAAAGTTTCATCTTGATAAGCACAAAAAGCGAGAAAAGTTTGCGATACAAACTACACAAAGCGAGAAAAGTTCGCGATACAAACTACACAAAGCGAGAAAAGTTCGCAATACAAACTACACATGTACAATCATGTTAACAAAACATTTTTGCCTCAGTTCAAGATCATTTAACTCTGCACAGAATCTCGTGACATGCACAAAAATAATGTATGTCATTTCTACGTAGTAAGAACATCATACCTATTAGATTCATTTTGACGAGTTAACAACACATAGTCCCATAGTACACATTTAAAATGAAGTATGCATAAATTGTCTAAAATCAAGGGCTTAAAACTATGCAAAGAATATTGCAATATGCACAAAATAAACGTAATTCACTTCTAAATATAATAAGAGATGTGTTTGTCAGAAACACAATGCCCCCTACTGCTCCGCTTTGATTTAATTTATATAAAAATGTCATTATATCCCTTTAAAAATATTACTTCCCTTGTAAAAATGATCTGTATCTGCCAAATGATAGAAATTATCTCCCTTTAAAGCTTGTTACTTCCCTTGGATATGTTTTTGTTGACATTTAATCTTGAAGGATGACCTTGACCTTGCACCACTCAAAATGTGCAGCTCCATGAGATACGCATGCCAAACTTGCTATCTTCAATATTGCAAAAGTTATGGCTAATATAAAAGTTTTCGAACGGACGCACAGACTGACTAAGGGACAGTTCAACTGTCAGATACACACAAAACTGAGTGAGGAGCTCAAAACACAAAGAACACATTCACGATAAAGTCAGCATCCAAAATCTGCAAAGTTCAAGTGCGTACATTTCTGCAAACAATTTGCAGCATACGCGAAATCTACATCTTGCATATCTACAATTCTACATAGTATAAAAAACATGTCTAGAAAGTTTCATGTTGATTGGGCAGAAACTTAGCATTTGGTTAGGAACATATGAACACATCTACAGCCTACCATACCAAACCACAGACCAACTGAACGACAAATCAACAAACCAATCAGACGAACAATGTAATTCCAGTATAATATACCAACAAACTTTGAAGGGTTATAAATTATAATTAAGGCACCTATTTTGATATTCATTAGTGTAATAAATAAGCACTTCTTTAACAGCTGTTGTAAAAATATTTTATCATAGACAATGTCTTATTTAACAAGAATATCAGTGAAACTGATGGATGCTCCCCGATGATGCGCTTTGTCAATCTATGTGTTAATAACCACCTTAAAAAAATCTATTATAAGCCTCAGTGACCTTGACCTCAAACCTCATCAAAAGGATAGATCCATGCAAGGTACCTACATGCCAAATATGTAAGAGATCGGTTAAATATTGAAGGCGCTATGAGAAACTGTAACAAAATTGTGACGAAAACTTCTATTTTAAGCCTCTGTGACCTTGACCCCAGTGACCTCAAACCTCATCAAAAGGTAGAGGTCCATGCAAGGTACCTACATGCCAAATATGTAAGAGAACGGTAAAATATTGAAGGCGCTATGAGAAACTGTAACAAAATTGTGACGGAAAAATCTATTATTAGCATCGTTGACCTTGACCCCAGTGACCTCATCAAAAGGTAGAGGTCCATGAAAGGTACCTACATGCCAAATATGTAAGAGATCAGATAAATATTGAAGGTGCTATGAGAAACTGTAACAAAATAGTGACGAAAAATCTATTATTAGCCTCGGTGACCTTGACCCCAGTGACCTCATCAAAAGGTAGAGGTCCATGCAAGGTACCTACATGCCAAATATGTAAGAGATCGGAAAAATATTGAAGGTGCTATGAGAAACTGTAACAAAATTGTGACGGAAAAATTTATTATTAGTCTCGGTGACCTTGACCTTGACCCCAGTGACCTCAAACCTCATCAAAAGGTAGAGGTCCATGCAAGGTACCTACATGCCAAATATGTAAGAGATTGGAAAAATATTGAAGGTGCTATGAGAAACTGTAACAAAAGTGTGACGGAAAAATCTATTTTAAGCCTTAGTGACCTTGACCTTGACCCTAGCGACCTCAAACCTCATGAAAAGGTAGAGGCCCATGCAAGGTACCTACATGCCAAATATGTAAGAGATCGGTAAAATATTGAAGGTGCTATGAGAAACTGTAACAAAATTGTGACGAAAAATCTATTATTAGCCTTGGTGACCTTGACCACAGTGACCCCCATCAAAAGGTAGAGGTCCGTGCAAGGTACTTACATGCCAAATATGTAAGCGAATGGAAAAATATTGAAGGTGCTATGAGAAACTGTAACAAAATTGTGACGGAAAAATCTATTATTAGCCTAGATGACCTTGACCCCAGCGACCTCAAACCTCATGAAAAGGTAGAGGTCCATGCAAGGTACCTACATGCCAAATATGTAAGAGATCGGTAAAATATTGAAGGCGCTATGAGAAACTGTAACAAAAGTGTGACGGAAGTAAGGAAGGAACTACAAACTGGCAACAATATGCTCCCCGAATTTTTTTTTTCGGGGAGCATAAAAATAGAAGTAACATAATCCTTCAACAAGAAAAATAATAGTCAGTGTAAAGTGAAACAACTATCTGTGTTTCCCCTATTTGGTCAATAGATTGTATGAAATGTAAGTACAATTTTAACAGCATTCACTACTGTACAGTAACAGTACTGGTGCAAAAAAGTCAAGCAAAGATACCCAAAATTTCAGCACTTCTATGGCTAGTACATGTATACACAGAACTTATAAGGGCAAACTTTGGTATATGTTTGTTTCTGGTCCTTTATTCAAATAAATATCTTAAACTGGAAAGTATTTATCACACTAAATAGTTTACCTTGAGTATTAACAAAATAATTGGCTTTCACATAGAACATTTTACATGACATTTGCTGCCATAATACTTTGTTAAATATTTCCTAGAAGCTTAGTTTATGTCAGCAATGGACTTATTTTGAAGAACGCATGGTCAATTCAAGTAGGCCCATATCATCCAGTACAGTAGGACATGTGTATTTCCAGATCACGCTGTTTTGTGTACATCTTATCACAGTTATGGCAACTGAAGTTATCCTGTTTCACATATTCGTCCTCAGATGGCGCCGATGGCACACGTAGCTTGGCAGGCGGCGTTGGCATCCCTGGAAAACAGGACATCATTTAGGTCAATACACATACCAGTTTTTATATGTATGATTGTTTGCAAAGCGTGTGTGCTGGAAAATGGAGAGTACAATATAGATTAATAAGACAATGTTGAATTATGTATTAGCGTACATAACAAAACAAGAATTGTACAGAACAAAATAATAATGATTATACAGAACAACAGAATAAGGATTGTACAGAACAACAAAGGATGAATTTTACAGAATAACAGAATAAGGATTGTACAGAACAACAGAATAAGAATTGCACAGAACAACAGAATAAGAATTGCACAGAACATGACAATAAGGATTGTACAGAACAAAAGGATACAAATTTCAAAGAGCAACAAAACAATGATTGTCCAAAACAACTTAATGAGGATTGTACAGAACATCAAAATAAGAATTGCACATAACAATTTAATTTGGATTGTAAACAACAACATAATATGGAATGAACAGAATAATAGACTAAGGACTGTACAAAATAACCAAATAGGAATAGAACTTAAAAACCTTATAAGGATTGTACAGAACACCTCAATAAGGATTGTACAGAACACCTCAATAAGGATTGTACAGAACACCTCAATAAGGATTGTACAGAACACCTCAATAAGGAATGTACAGAACACCTCAATAAGGAATGTACAGAACACCTCAATAAGGAATGTACAGAACACCTCAATAAGGAATGTACAGAACATCAGAACAAGTATTGTACAGAACACGAGAATGAGGTATGAAAATACTTCTGCTCAAGCAACAGTATTAACATATATTATACTTATTATAAGTAAATTTTACAGGTTTATCAAATACCTTACTTTAAATTGTTGAATATGTATAGCTTCTGCTAATGCTTTTTATTACATAGGGGTGTCTATGCATTGTATTTAAAAGTACGTAACATTTAACATCATTATCCCTTCCGTACAGTAGATATGGTTAAGTTGTGAGGTTATCAATATTCATTGAACAACTAGCACAACTAGAACAAATACTTTTCTTCTGAATATATTTGTAATGGAAAACAATAGCTACACATAACAAATGAAATTTGTATTGAAACTAGATACAACTTCTGACCAAGTTTGGTGAAGCTCGGATGAAAACTACTTGAATTAGAGAACAGACACCATGCTCAATGTTTAAAACTCACTAAGTGACCCCGTGACCTAGTTTTTGACCCCGCATGACCCATATTCGAACTTGACCTAGACATCATCTAGATATAACATCTGACCAAGTTTGGTGAAGATCGGATGAAAACAACTTGAAATAGAGAGCGGACACTAAATACAGACCGACAGACAGACAAGCTCACTCCTTTATACCCCCCTAAACTTTGTTTGTGGGGGTATAATAAAACGCACAATCAAATACTTTGTTATGAACATATAATCCTAAAAGACACTGAAATGCAGCTATTAAACAGACCTGTATTTTTCTCAGGAAGGTTAAGTTTACCAGCTTTCTTCATCTGTAAGTAAGCACCAATGCTTGTAGCATTGACAGGAGTCATGTATGTTTTTCCGCTAGAGGGTCGACTCTTCACACCTGAGCTTGAGCTCTGGCCTTGACCCATTTTAGTGCTCTCTGGTCTTGATATTGGTCGCCCTACGACAAATTCAGACACAGACTTTTTACCACTTTCGGTTGTCAAAGGTCTATGACCGAAGGGGGGCCTATCTTTTTTGAGTGGTGATGTGTGGTGTTTAATTGCCCCACTGTCGAATTCCATATTTTGTACACCGGATTGTACCTTGGTTTTGTTGCTTTTCACATAGGCTTGATTCCAAACTCCCTGATTTCCATGTATACCACTAGGAACGTGGAGAGGTTTTTCTGAGTCTTTTGAATTGTTGTACATGTTCTCCATGTTGGAATATTCTGGATGGTTGTAGTTATCATCATCACCACCACCATCACTGTTATCATGTTGGCGTTGCCTTTGAGCTAAACTTGTGTCCCATAACTGTTTTGGATTACTTCTCTGAAAAAAGAAATATCACTTAAAATGAAGGATGCTCCCAAATGGTGCACTTTGTTGATATAAAGGTATATTATCTGCAAACAAATTGATTTTCAATCAGAAATAAGTAACTGGATAGAACAAAATGACAATAATTATGCACATCTTCACCCTGTATGGATACTGCGTATAAGATTCATCAATTTTGAATAGTTTGTTGTTGTGATCTGACACAAAATGTGATATTTATTTTAAAATGTCATATTGTTCATCATAATATCTGTAAAAATCAACAGATCAGAACGACTAGATCATACATCCATGTCCAACGTAAGAGGAATGTGCACAAGATGGTAAATGCAATTCGGATAATTACTTTCTGAGATCTCCTGTGGAAACTAAAAGATCCACTCGAAAATCACATTAACAATCAAATGGCAATAACTCAGTAAAAAATTATTCCCGAAAACAGCCTTCCCAAATTGCGCATGTCCCCCATAGGAATGCTGGATATAAAGTTTCATCAAAATCAGATCCTGAGCTTATGAGATATTGCACAGAAAAAGCATATTCATATGAACTGTGCTCTGTGAAAGGGGGTTTGAATGCAAGTGTGTAAAAAGTCGTCACAGATTAATCAGAGACAACCCTTTCCACTTTTATGATATTTTTTGTTTCAAGAAAGTTGCTTCATGTGGACTGAAACCGCTAATCTGGGATTATACTTTCCACACATGCATTCAAACCCTTTTCCAAAGAGCACAGTCCATAATAACGATTAATATCTCCATGAAAAGTCATTTGACCAAAACAACCTGACAAGAATGGGCATGATGCAGCTTATTAAGTTTCATCAAATTCTGATGATTTGTTTCTTAAAATCTTTGCAAACACATTATGACACATTGAAAATAAAAAATGCAATAACTTCCTGAAAAATAATTTGCTCTGAATGACATGATAAAGACGTCAATCCTAAAATGATTCTGCAAAGCAAGTTTCATCAAATTCAAATAATTAGTGTCTGGGATCTCTTGTAGCAACAAACAGTAGCACTTGAATAATCAAAGGTCAATAACTCCATGAAAAATCAGTTAATCACTTAACCTGAAGACAGACAGACATCGAGATAGAAGAGAGAAACTATTATCATGGTAATTTGGCTCAGACTCATACCAACTAAATTCCATCTAAATAAGAATACTGACAAAGTGGCAACTGTATGCCCCCAAATCTTTTTGGGAGCATAAACATTTAGATTATTTAAGGAACTTTGAACTTAATACATTATTAAATCAATTGTGTTACATGCAGACAACAAGACAAATGGTAAAATCAGAAAATATATGAAGTGGTCATAAATTAGCAAAATGACAAGAACATAAAAAGCATCAAAATAAGACCACAAAAAAAAAGTGATTCTACAGTAACAAATCTCATTTGAAGGGGCAAATAAACATATATACACAAGTACGTATATAATGTAAAAAGCATATGATATGTTAAAGGTAGATTGAGTTTCCAAACTTAATATTCAGTATAGTTATTATGAACAAAAGCTGTCTCCATAGGATGGCATATGCCCCCGAGAAACACTGATAGAAGTTATGAGCATTTTTCAAAACCTAAACGCAGATTTCAAAAACCTTAACGCGACCCTAAGTTCAAGGTCAAGGTAATAGGGGTCAAAATTTGTGTCCGTATGGAAAGGCCTTGTCCATATAAACATGCATACCAAATATGAAGGTTACATCTGAAGCGACATAGAAGTTATGAGCATTTTTCGAAACCTAAACGCAGATTTCGAAACCTAAACGCGGAGCCTAAGTTCAAGGGCAAGGTCAAAGGGGTCAAAATTTGTGTGCATATGGAAAGGCTTTGTCCATATACACATGCATACCAAATATGTAGGTTACATCTGAAGCGACATAGCAGTTATGAGCATTTTTCGAAACCTAAACGCAAAGTGTAACGGACAGACAAACAGACAGACAGACGCAGAGTGCGATCAATATATGCACTCCTTCGGGGGCATAAAAATGATTTTATTCCTTCATATTCTAAATGGTTCAAACATGCATTATTATTTATCTGCAAATATCTGAAGTAAGTACTCAGTCTTCAGTACCATTATCTATTTATTGTCATTTTATAATAAAGCATTTATTTAACTTAGAAAGTTACAGCATCTATCAATACCATAAAACATCTCAAACAAAGAAATATCATGTGAATGATACATCTGTACCTGCACAGCCCATTTCTGTCCTGACCCACCAGTCCCATTATTCCCAGCAGCGTGCTCTCCATAGCCAGCGTCTCCCATATACTGCTGCTGTTGCTGCATGCCTGACAGTTTGCTGATGGAGTTCCTGAGCCCGTCATTTTGTCTCTCCAGCAGCTGTATACGGATATTGTTGGCCTTCACCTGGTTCTCCATGTCCAACAGGATGTCTCCCGTCCCTGCAATATGGATGATGGGTGCATGACAAAGTTCAATGTTTAACATGTTGTCATCCATTCCATGATACTGGTACCATGTTTAACAGAATGTGACCCATTCCATGGAACTGGTGCCAGATTAAACAGAATGTACCACATTCATTGGAACTAATGCCATATTTAACAGGATGTATGCTATTCCATGGAACTGGTACCATGTTTAACAGAATGTACCCCATTCCATGGAAATGGTACCATGTTTAACAGAATGTACCCCATTCCATGGAACTCGTACCATGTTTAACAAAATGTATCCCATTCCATGGAAATGGTACCATGTTTAACAGAATGTACACCATTCAATGGAACTGGTGCCAGGTTTAACAGAATGTGGCCCATTCCATGGAACTGGTGCCAGGTTTAAAAGAATGTACCCTATTTCATGTAACTGGTGCCAGATTTAACAGAATGCACCTTGTTAAGTGGAATTGGTACCATGTTAAACGGAATACCTGGCCCCTTCCATGTAACTTGTAACATGTTAAAAAGAATGTTCCATGAAATATAACTTATGTTTAACAGAATGTCGCCATTTAAATGGAACTTTTTCCATGTTAAACAATATGTCCCCCATTAAATGGAACTGGTATCGTGTTTAACAGAATGTCCCCAATTAAATGGAACTGGTACCATGTTTAACAGAATGTCCTCAATTCACTGGAAGTGATACCATGTTTACCAGAATGTCCCCAATTAAATGGAACTGGTGCCACGTTTAACAGAATGTCCAAAAATCAAGGAGGCTGATAACATGTTTAACAGTATGTCCCCAATTTAATGGAACTGGTACCATGGTTAACAGCATATACCCGATTGTACTAATATTGAACAAAATGTCCCAAAATAAATAGAACTGGCACAATGTTTAACAGAATGTACCCCATAAAATGGAATGGGTACCATGTTTTAACAGAATGCCCACTATCAATGGAAATAGTACTATCTTTAACAGAATGACTCAAATTCCATGGAACTGGTATTTTGTCTTACAGAATGTCCTGAATTCAATGGAACTGGTACCATGTTAAACAGAATGCCCCCAATTCAATGGAACTGGTAATATTTTTAACAGAATGTCCCTAATTCCCAGGAACTCATACCATATTACCATGATACTCAACTAAGAGGCTCACCTAAGAAGTAAGGGTTGATGGGTACGTTGATGTCTTGCTACTCAACCATCAGGCTTACCTGAGAGGTCTGGGTTAACAGGTCTGTTAATGTCAGGATACTCAACTATGAGGTTTACCTGAAAGATAAGGGTTGGCAGGTCCATTGATGTCAGGATACTTGAATATGAGGCTTACCTGAAAGGTCAGGGTTGATGATTCCATTGATGTCAGGATACTTGAATATGAGGCTTACCTGAAAGGTCAGGGTTGATGATTCCATTGAGGTCAGGATATTCAAATATGATGCTTATCTGAAAGGTCAGGGTTCATGATTCCATTGAGGTCATGATACTCAAATATGAGGCTTATCTGAAAGGTCAGGGTTGACGGGTCATTTCATGTCAGGATCCTCCACTATAAGGCTTATCTGAAAGGTCCAAGTTGAAGCATCCGCTGATGTCAGTATACTCTACTATGAGGCTTACCTAAAAGCTCAGGGTTAAGAGGTCTGATGATCTCAGTATATTTGACAATAAGGCTTACCTGAAAGGTCAGGGTTGACTGGTCCGTTAATGTCAGGATACTCGACTATTAGGCGTTCACGTTCCTTGGCCTCCTCTAGTCGGTCACTCAGAGTGGACACAGTGACCTCCAGGGTATGAATGGACTGCTCAAGGCTCTCTTTATCTGCCAACAGGTGATCGATCTCCGACTGATGAAACAAGATAGAAGCAATCCATAATCCATTGATGGTTAATACTGTAAAAACCCTCTTTTAAAGGGGCCTTTTCACAGATTTTTGCATTTATTAAAGTTTGTCATTAAATGCATTATATTGATAAATGTTAACATTGGATCTAAAAGGCTTAAGTAAAAAAACAAGAATAACATTAAAGAAATAAAAAAAATTAACCCTCAACTGGGCTCGAACCACTGACCCCTGGCGTAAAAGTCTATTGCCTAGACCACTCGGCAATCTGTGCTCATAACATGAGTGATGTAATTTGTACTTTATATAAGCAATCCTCATAGTATCACAAAATATAACAACAACAACAGAACTCTCAAAATTATTCAATCGTTTCCCGTTGAAACACTTTATAATTTTCAGGGTTTTAAATCGTCAACAGATGCATACAATTGATATTTTAGAGCATGGTAAATGTTAAGTATTACTGTGTCCTCACAAATATCATAACTACAACGAAAATTTGCGAATCTGAAACATTATAATTTTGTCAATTTACCAAAATATAAAAAGGCCCCATTAAGCCTTGATCATCTTTTGAAAGGAGAATTTTAATTCATGTGGACAGACACTTCATAGATAGTTTTTAGTGTTAACACCCAGTGAAATAATTAGATATCCCTGAAATTCAGACGTTAAGATTCATTACTGGTAATTATCTTGGTGGCAATAAAGCAACATTGTAGACATGTTTGTAAATGAGACAGCAAATTTATTTTGACATTTTGTATTGTGGCTCTGGTCTTAACTTGGGTATGGAATCTTCTAAGGTTGCTTTCAACAATAATGAAGACCATTTAAGAGCAATTATTCAATTTTTTTTGTTTTAATCACGAAAACTGATTTCAAAACAGATCTTACTCACTTGCTTCTCTTTCAATGTATTTTCTTTCTGAGTTATCTGCCTTTTGAATTCTTCAAATTTTTCATCAACAGTATCTTTTTCGTCCTCCATTTCTGCAAGTTTGTCTTTAAGTTCCTTATTTTCCTCATCAAGTACCTCAATACGTATCATCAAAGACTCTTGTTTTGACTGCAGACTCTGTGATATAAAAAATGATTTTTGGAATCACACAGTCGTACCCTGTACACAGACTTTAACACGACTTTATAGATTGGGTTTATAGAGTATAATTATTTTTTTTAATATAAAAAAAACATTTACTTAAGGAAACTATTAATATTCAATTTCTTAACTTCTTTATTATTTACATATTCATGGAGTTTTATTGATTATGTTGGGATAAACATAGGCATCATAACAAATCAAGACTTAATCTTACTTTACATAATTTTGGACTGTGTGTTTTATTATATAATGCTAGTTCCAAAGCCAAAAGAGTTTGTGCCATAAACGGATCTTATCAAGCATCTAAAAAAACACTAAATTCATGAAAACCTCCCTCCATGTGTCTTTGTAGTACCTGTGTATGCTTTGAGACACTCTTATTCTTGGCCTGTTCCTTCTGCAGATCCTTAGCAGACTCTGCCATCTTGCAGGCCACCTCTTCCAGCTTTCCCTGCAGGCAGGTCATCTCACGCTGAAGTCGCTGCACTTCCACATGGTTCACTTTGCTACCTGTAAGTTCTTGCTCCAGATTGGATTTGATGTTTTCTGAAATTTATGTGAATATGTTAACTCTTTCAGTGCTGGAACCGAATTTTGAAGGCCTTTGCAAACAGTTTGGATCCAGATAAGACGCCACAGAACATGGCGTCTCATCAGGATCCAAACTGTTTGCTATTCTTATAGTATTCTTTGAAAAAAATTAAAGAAAATGCTAATTTTAGAAATTCAGCAGACGGCACTTTAGCTGACGACAAATTTCCCAGCATGCAAAGGGATAAATGGTTGAAATGCAATTTTAACATAATACTTCTTTAGCATTAAACCATTTGTGCAATAAACCTGACAATTAAAAAAATATTAAATTGTTAACAGGTAAACTGGTGATAAGGGTAGGACAAACACTTATTGATTTCCATTAGGTAACACATACAAAACAAAACAACATCATTTCATTACAATTTTAACAAGAGATTGCCAAGCAATATTGTCCCCTATCGGTGAAACTCCATCATGGTCAGAAATGTTTTTTTTTAAATAATATATTTGTTGCCATAGCAACCAGAATTCTTGACGTAGGAACAAAATGAAATGACGTGCATAATCTCCATATTGCCATCTATCCATGTTTCAAGTTTCATGAAAAAATATGAAGAACTTTTAAAGTTTTCGCAGGATCCAGAAAAGTGTGACAGACAGACTGAATGACTGACAGAGTGCAAACCATAAGTCCCCTCTGGTTTCACTGGTAGGGTGCAATAAACGATCTTCCTGTCAGAAAAACGCTTGAACACTGAACAGTATTATATATAAAGGCTAAAAATTTCATAACACTCACATTGACACTAGATTGCTAAGATGTGTAAAACAGTGTTGCCTGTTTCGAACCTAGTGATGATTTTAACTCTTTTAGTAAAGGACCACAATCTTATGTCACAAGCCAATGAAAGGTATGTTCTGTGTGGTTTCAGAGAAGTTTTTTGAGGTTATTATGCTAAATAATTCATTATAAAACATTCCACCCACACACACTCACAACTCATGGACAAGGCAAGATTTGACCCCTGGGACATGTTTTGAGCAAACTTAGTAGAGGAACACCAGGAAATGTTACACACCAAATATTTAGCCACTGACCCTTATACATGTAGCTGTCAAGAAGATTTATAAAATATTAAAAACAATTCAATATAAATCCCCTGACCACAAGGACAGTGTTAACCCCTGTATATACACCTGTAACCACAAGGACAGTGTTAACCCCTGTATATACGCCTGTAACCACAAGGACAGTGTTAACCCCTGTATATACACCTGTAACCACAAGGACAGTGTTAACCCCTGTATATACACCTGTAACCACAAGGACAGTGTTAACCCCTGTATATACACCTGTAACCACAAAGACAGTGTTAACCCCTGTATATACACCTGTAACCACAAGAACAGTGTTAACCCCTGTATATACACCTGTAACCACAAGGACAGTGTTAACCCCTGTATATACACCTGTAACCACAAGGACAGTGTTAACCCCTGTATATACACCTGTAACCACAATGACAGTGTTAACCCCTGTATATACAGCTGTAACCACAAGGACAGTGTTAACCCCTGTATATACACCTGTAACCACAAGGACAGTGTTAACCCCTGTATATACACCTGTAACCACAAGGACAGTGTTAACCCCTGTATATACACCTGTAACCACAAGGACAGTGTTAACCCCTGTATATACACCTGTAACCACAAGGACAGTGTTAACCCCTGTATATACACCTGTAACCACAAGGACAGTGTTAACCCCTGTATATACACCTGTAACCACAAGGACAGTGTTAACCCCTGTATATACACCTGTAACCACAAGGACAGTGTTAACCCCTGAATATACACCTGTAACCACAAGGACAGTGTTAACCCCTGTATATACACCTGCGCAGGCTCATCAGGAACAACACTTTATGCATTTATGATATTTTTTGCTTCAAGGAAGTCTCTTTTTAGCAAAATTCAAGTTAAGGGTGGAAAGTGTCATCCCTGATTAGCTTGTGCAGACTGCACAGGCTAATCTGGAACGACACTATACGCACATGCATTAAACCTTTTTACACAAAGTGGGGCTAAAATATGTATGAATCATGTAACTACTCAAGTGCATGTTGTTTTGATCCCAGGAGCATGACTTGAAAAAAAATGTTTCAAGCCAAATATTCTGACTCTTCCTGTGTCAGACAAGATTTTTCAACTTTTTTACTATATCTATAAAGTCTATTATAATTATATGACCAGAAGGGATTTCAACAATGTATGTAAATGAGCTCTACCTGAAGTTTCATATCAAAACTCTACATAAATCCTGTGACCTCTGGGTCATGGCCCTTTATACCATAGGTGATCAATTTGAACAAGCAGTAGAGAACAAATAAAGGAAATTAAACGCAAAATATGCATTACACTTGCGATTTTTTTAATGTATTTTAGTTCTGGTGAACCAGATATAAAGCAGACTAAAAATAATTTAAATAACATTTGTTTACATGTGCACAGGGATGTCATTTGAATTCAAATGTTTATGCACGGCAGACAAAAGGTGGTATCAGCCTGAGCATGTACAGGTGGACCAAAATGCAACAAAATAAGTGTATCTTATTCTTGATTCTGCTACATTATCAACTTGGTGTCAAAAATCTAATTCCATTTTATGAAAAGTATATTTTGCTATTGCTTGAGGTCTCAGTTTTTTCTAGACTGCACACGTACCCATGTCTCTAAGCAGGGACTGTTTCTCCAGCAGCTCGTGTTTCTGCTGACTCAGCATGCGTTCCAGCTCCTGTTTGTGCCTCTCCAGTAGCTCCCTCTGTTGCACCTCCAGCTCTAGGGTCTTCGTGTGCTGCATCTCTATCTCCTTTATCTTCTTCTCATAACCATTCTGCAAGGCCGATCTGTCGTCTTTTTCCCGCTTTAAATCCCGGTCAAAATTCTGCACACGCTTTTCGAGTTTCTCTGACTTTTCCCTGCACTCGTTCAACTCGTCTTTGATTGGTTTGATTGTGGCAGTTAGTTTGCTGATCCTCTGAAGGTCTTTGTTTTGTTCTGCAGCCCACCGTGACACATCATTGCTAGGCAACCAATCAAGGTGGGACACTTGCGGGCGGAATTTTTGAAGGCATGATGGAATCTGCTGCTGTTGACAAATGCTTACTACGGTTTCACCACTCTGTCTGAAGCTTTTTTGCACTATGGAGCACGCGTCACAAGGTGTAAAAGCAGTCTCATTTGTCTGAGAGGCCTTGTTATATTCGTCTCTGCCTAGTAGTCCAAACTCTTTCAATTTCGAGGGATCTATACTCAGACCTGCATGCAGATAATATCTCAATAATATAATAAGTTTAAATGGTCTAACATATAAGTTGGTAGTTCAAATGTGCAATCTTAAAATTGACCAAATTCTATATACAAATTTGTATACAAAATACATGCATCTAACTATCAGAATTTGTAACATAAAACTTAGAAAAATATTATAAGAACAATAAAATTATATTATCAGTATATAAATATTTGGAAGATAACATAATAAACTATAATAATGTACATTGATAGTTTTATTTTACCACTGATCATTTCAGCTCTGTTTGGGGGTATAAGTCCACCAAGACCACCAGTCTTGGGTCTGTTGGAGGAGTAAGACTGCTTCAGCTCCATATCAAGTCTCCTCACCTCATTTTCTAAGTCACCAACCTCGCGGGACATGGCATTTTTCTGTAAGAAAACAAGAAAAAAATAGTCAATAAAATATTATATAATATAAAACATTAAAAAACACGTTGATTTGTTATTCAATTTGCCCTTAAACACCAAATTCTGTTCAGAAGGGAAAGGGAACTTTAAAAAAAAGTTCGTATTCAAAAACATTTTACTGAAAATAGATACTCCTAGAATTCCTGACAATATTTTTAATTGCCACAGTAGATGGCATTTTTCATTTTCAACACAGTAACAATTGACCCTAGTCATGTTATTTAAACAAAGCTGCATCTTTAAAAGTGTTTATACCTACCAGAGAGCAACTCAGCTATGCTAGCCTATTGATATCTCATCAAGTCTTCAACCTCCCCAATGCCACCAGTTGTAGAGACTGAACCAGCCCCATTCAATATCTATTCACTCTCTTTCAAGTGCAGGTTTAAAGGGGCCTTATCACAGATTTTGGCATGTTTCGAAGTGTGTCATTTAATTCTCTATATTGATTAATGTAAACATTGGATCTAAAAAGCTCCAGTAAAAAATCAAGAATAAAATTAAAACAAGGGCTCTTTGTCAAACATGCATGCCCCCCATATGGGCTCTCCGTTGTAGTGACAGCCATTGTGTGAATATGTTTTTTGTCACTGTGACCTTGACCTTTGACCTAGTGACCTGAAAATCAATAGGGGTCATCTGCCAGTCATGATCAATGAACCTATGAAGTTTCATGATCCTAGCCATAAGCGTTCTTGAGTTATCATCCTGAAACCATTTTACTATTTCGGGTCACTGTGACCTTGACCTTTGACCTAGTGACCTGACAATCAATAGGGGTCATCTGCGAGTCATAATCAATCTACCTATCAAGTTTCATGATCCTAGGAATAAGCGTTCTTCAGTTATCATCCGGAAACCATTTTACTATTTCGGGTCACCGTGAACTTGACCTTTGACCTAGTGACCTCAAAATCGATAGGGGTCATCTGCGAGTCATGATCAATGTACCTATGAAGTTTCATGATCCTAGGCATAAGCATTCTTGAGTTATCATCCGGAAACCATTTTACTATTTCGGGTCACCATGACCTTTGACCTAGTGACCTCAAAATCAATAGGGTTCATCTGCAAGTCATGTTCAATGTACCTATGAAGTTTCATGATCGTAGCCATTAGCGTTCTTGAGTTATCATCCGGAAACCATTTTACTATTTCAGGTCACCGTGACCTTGACCTTTGATATAGTGACCTGAAAATCAAAAGGGGTCAACTGCGAGTCATTATCAATCTACCTATCAAGTTTCATGATCCTAGGCATAAGCTTTCTTGATTATCATCCGGAAACCATTTTACTATTTCGGGTCACTGTGACCTTGACCTTTGACCTAGTGAACTGAAAATCAATAGGGGTCATCTGCAAGTAATGATCAATGTACCTATGAAGTTTCATGATCCTAGGCATAAGCGTTCTTGAGTTATCATCCGGAAACCTATTTTACTATTTCGGGTCACCATGACCTTGACCTTTGACCTAGTGACTTGAAAATCAATAGGTGTCATCTGCTAGCCATTATCAATCTACCTATGAAGTTTCATGATCCTAGGCATAAGCGTTCTTGAGTTATCATCCGGAAACCATTTTAATATTTCGGGTCACTGTGACCTTGACCTTCGACCTAGTGACCTAAAAATCAATAGGGGTCATCTGCGAGTCATGATCAATCTACCTATCAAGTTTCATGATCCTCGGCCTTAGCGTTCTTGAGTTATCATCCGTAAACCATTTTACTATTTCAGGTCACTGTGGCCTTGACCTTTGACCTAGTGACCTGAAAATTAATAGGGGTCATCTGCAAGTCATGATCAATCTACCTATGAAGTTTTATGATCCTAGGCCCAAGTGTTCTTGAGTTATCATCCGGAAACCACCTGGTGGACGGACCGACAGACCGACCGACGGACAGACAGACCGACATGTGTAAAACAATATACCCCCTCTTCTTCAAAGGGGGGCATAAAAACGAAAAAAGTAACCCTAAGCAGGACTCGAACCACTGACCCCTGGAGTCCTGGAGCAAAAAGTCTGCGCATTAGACCACTCGGCCATCCTTCCTTTTGTAATGAAAGATGTATTTTATACTTCATATAAGCCATCTTCGTAGTTGCGCAAAATATAACAACAACAACAACAGAACTCTCCAAATTATTCAATCGTTTCGCGTTGCAACGCTTTATAATTTTCAGGTTTTTAAATCGTCAAAAGATGCATATAAAGGCTTTTTTTGAGCATGGTAAATGTTTAGTATTATGGTCTCCTCACAAATATCATAACCAAAACGAAAATGTGCGAATATGAAACAACTTTTTTCAATTTTGTCGATTTACCAAACTGTGAAAAGGCCCCTTTAATGCACACATAATATTACTTTCAGATTTATTTTTCCAAAACTTTATTAACTTTTTGTATGAAATGACAAGTAATAGATATTTATATTTGATTGTTGAAAATATTTTAATGAATCAATATCTTAATTGAATCAGGTACAAATGATGCAAAAACTGAAAAAAACACTCAGTGAATATCTAACCTCTTGCACAGCTTGTTTCACAACTGTCTGCAGCTGTGAGAGCCTGGACCAGTATTTGCGAACGACGACACCCACAGATGTGCCAGCGATGTTGGTGTGCTCCGACTCCTTGCTCAATGTTCTCAGCAATCCCTCAGTGTAGCTGGCCATGACGTGCAGCAAGAGCACCAGTCTGACATGAATGTGAAGAATTAGTTGAAAATATCTGGTCCTTGGAGAAAATCTAAAAACTTTTCTAAAATTGATCACATTTCTTAAGTCTCTGACAATTAATATGAAGGTGATTTCAAATTGCATTTTTATAAGCTAGAAACATTTTTAAAATGATTAATTTCTTATCTTGAGACATTTATTTAAAATGTTCAAAAAGTTCTATGTAAGAATTTCCCTTTGAGATTACGTACTAGCCATTAAGTGCCAATGTCTTGAATATTCTCATGTCTGTTGAACAGGAGTTGCTTCAAAATGATGTCATATTTCAATAAGTTGTGACAAAATTCCATTAAAAAATATAACAAGCTTTACATTAATTTATCATGTAAAGAACTCATAAATACTATTTTGACCAACACTACTTTAAAAAAGTAATTAGGAATCAATGATATACATGACTTAAACAAGTTATTCTATAACCAGACAAAAATATTTTTTAGAAATCAAGGAAAGCTTTCATTCTTCGTACACAGCATAAAGTCACCATTCCTGCGTATTTGTGACATAAAAGCAAAGTACATATAACAAAGAGGATTTAATGCAAATAAATATTTATAAAAAAATAAATTCAGTTACATTTTAATAAAAACAAATATAAAACAGACAGTCCAGGATTTTTTATCTGATTTGGGGAAAGGGCCTGGCCTTTTTTGAGGGGGAAAAAATCGCGTGAAATGCCGGATTTTGGGGGAAAAAAATCACGCGAAACGCTGGATTTTTGGGAAAATAATTAAAGTCTTAAATAATCAATTCAACATATTTTGGTTTTTTTTAAAACAAATTCAATGCAACAGATAATTTAATTATGTAATATGTTATATTTTCTACACTGGATCAGGTAAACTTATGTATTTAAAGTTAAAAAAAATAATTTTTTTAGAGAAAAAAAGGAAGTCTAGGGGAAAATTTACCTGCTGAGGGGAAAAAAATCCGAGGGGAAAGGGCTGATTTTCGGGGGGTCCCAAAGAAGGAAAAAAAGCCCTTGACACTGATTTATAACAAGAGCACCGCATAACAGTCTCAAAGTCAATTATGACCATGTCAGACATCACTGACAACCAAGGCCTGTGGTTTATCAAAGAGATCATAGCCAGAGTTTTTTTCTTTTTCATTAAGCCAGAGTTGATCATGTATATATGGACATAAGTCATCAAGTATGTAATGAACATCAAAGAAATTATAATTATTTCATTTAAAAAAAACTTTTACAAATCAATCATTGGAGTTATAAATAATCAAGATAATAAATCTGTACAGTAACTGTGAAAAGAGCAATTCTTGGTAAGGAAATATATAATATGAGATTTATAATTATATAAATTACTTCCCTTGAAAATAATTATCTCTAACAAATCTCTATTTTTAGTAGCAAATAATTTAAAGCCACTACCTTGACTTGTGATTGACCACTCGAAATGTGCAGCTCCATGAGATACATTGTACACATGCATGCCAAATATATAAAGTGGCTATGTTCAATATTGAATAATTATCTCCCTTTTTAGAGCTTATTACTTCCCTTAAATTTGTATTTTTTACCGTAGACCGTAAAGGATGACCTTGACCATTTACCACAATGTGTTTGTCAGAAGCACAATGCAGCCTACTGCGTCGCTTTGATTTATTTAACAAAAATATATACGTGGGCAGGTCAGATAACTATGTCCATTTAAAGCTTATTACTTCCCTTGACTTTGTTTTTTTGACCCTAGACCGTGAAGGATGATGTTCACTTTGAAATTTTACCCCTCAAAATGTGCAGCTCCATGAGATACACATGCATGCCAAATATCAAGTTGCTATCTTCAATATTTAAAAAGTTATGGCCTATGTTAAGGTTTTAGCACGACGCCTATGGCTGACGTCGCATGGCAGACGACAAGCTGGCTATGACAATAGCTCGGGTTTTCTCCGAAAACAGCCTCGCTAAAAACAACAACTGCCAAAACACATGAAGTGTATCTAAAACTGTACCTATCTATAACAAGCTCATAAAGGGCGATATGTGCCACCTGTCTTTCTTCAGGGTCATCAGAGTAGCTGTAGAGGTCCAGGAGATCTTCAATGTCAAGGCTGACAGCCTGCTTGTCTGGAAACTTCCAGGATGTGCATGTCACTGTTCCTATTCTACAGAGACATGAGAAAGTGACTTCAATTCAATTATTTGGCATAGAAAGTTCACTCTTATTGTATGATAAAAAGCAAATCAACATGCCTAATTAAATAAATATTTACGCGAATTTATTTTCCTTGCAACAGTGTTAGTTAGATGCCAGCAATAACTTGGTGTATCTGCACACAGTTGCCAACAATGAAGGAATGCAATATAAGTTTCAGTGAGTGTGGGTGCAATATAAGTGTAAGAGCTAATGCACAGAACAGATTGTTTTCTTTTCTCATTATCCATTCCCAAAGAAAAAATGGCAGCTTTGTCTTTATTTTATGAAAATGTCCCATCATGGGTTGGACATTTACATCAAGAAATATGTTTCAGAATGAAAACATTATGAATATGATTACATTGTAATATAATATATTTTATTTTTTAATGTGATCAGCAAACATTTATGAAGACTTTTAATGACAGTTTCTTATAGGTGTTAATCAATTTACTTAATAAATAAATGTTCAGGATTAAGATGTGTCTATTCTAATAAAGGCTTGGCTAGGTAGATTAAATATGAAATATGAAAGATGAAAAATGACCACAGAATACAAAACGATTGAGTGACAACTATTAAAACAAAACAAGTCATATAAAAAGTGAACAAACATGTTATTCAGAATTTTGCCATTTATTTCGAACATAGTAATAAGTGATTGCATTGTGTGTTTTTTACCTTGATGTTATGTCAACAATACATGTTTGTACATCCTTAACATCATTTTGAAGGCTCTCCATAACACCAGCTGCACCAAGTAAATACGCCATTTTGATGGTTGATCTGAAGCAAACATATGACCGTGTATTACTTACAGCTGCACCAAGTAAATAAGCAATTTTGATGGTTGATCTGAAGTAAACATATCAAGTAAATAAGCCATTTTGATGATTGATCTGAAGTAAACATATCAAGTAAATAAGCCATTTTGATGGTTGATCTGAAGTAAACATATCTGTAAATAAAACATTTTGATGATTGATCTGAAGTAAACATATCAAGAATAAAGTAAATAAGCCATTTTGATGGTTGATCTGAAGCAAACATATCAAGTAAATAAGCCATTTTGATGGTTGATCTGAAGCAAACATATCAAGTAAATAAGCCATTTTGATGGTTGATCTGAAGTAAACATATCAAGTAAATAAGCCATTTTGATGGTTGATCTGAAGTAAACATATCAAGTAAATAAGCCATTTTGATGGTTGATCTGAAGCAAACATATCAAGTAAATAAGCCATTTTGATGGTTGATCTGAAGCAAACATATCAAGTAAATAAGCCATTTTGATGGTTGATCTGAAGCAAACATATCAAGTAAATAAGCCATTTTGATGGTTGATCTGAAGCAAACATATCAAGTAAATAAGCCATTTTGATGGTTGATCTGAAGCAAACATATCAAGTAAATAAGCCATTTTGATGGTTGATCTGAAGCAAACATATCAAGTAAGTAAGCCATTTTGATGGTTGATCTGAAGTAAACATATGACAGTGTATTACTTAATTGAAAAGATGACTTAATCATCACATAAAAAATATAAACTCTAGTGACACTGAAATTCATCTACCTTTTGTTGTTTTTAACCTTGCTACTATTTGTATGATTTACATTTTTTTGAAATCCCAATTTTAGAACTAAATTAAACGCATTAAAATCTCCAAAAAAACTATTCACATAAACCAGACTAAAAAAACTTACAGCCAGACCATACCTCCTATTACAAATTGGAGAAAATGGTCTCCTTAAATCCGAACCACACAACTATATTTTCGGACATACGGGTTTTCATCCATAATTTAAGACTCCAATTTTTTTGACAGTATATTTTTCAGCGCTATTTTACTAGATTTCTGCCCTGTTTTCTCTTATCTGGGACCCTTCTATCATTGAGTTATACAACCTGATTAAGGTAATGAAACCTGTCATAGTATGCCCTTATTGAGATGGACCATTACAATTGCATTATTGGGTAGATAAACAATGTATACCGGTAATAAACAATGGTTTCACCCAACATAATTTGAAATGATATTGTATACAGGAAGCAGTATGGTTGTTTCATAACGTTTTAATATACCATTTCCGGTAAGACATTGTTAATTAAAAAAAATTATATTTAAAGCACAGAAAGGAGAGTACTACAGTTACCCAATAAAATTATTGCACATTTGTTTATTGATTTTATTTCAATATAATAATTTAACAAGAGCACCGCATAACGGGTGCCACGCTCAGCTGCAAAAGCTTGTCAGATTTTTTTTTTTAAAGGTCACAGTGACCTTGACCTTTGACCTAGTGACCCAAAATTGGTGTGGTGTGTAGAACTCGTCAAGGTGCATCTACATATAAAGTTTCAAAGTTGTAGGTGGAAGCACTTTGATTTTAGAGGCAATGTTAAGGTTTTTGTTTAAGTTTTATATTAGAGGTCACAGTGACCTTGACCTTTGACCTAGTGACCCAAAAATGGGTGTGGCATGTAGAACTCATCACGGTGCAACTACATATGAAGTTTCAAAGATGAAGGTGGAAGCACTTTGATTTTAGAGCCTATGTTTAAGTTTGATATTAGAGGTCACAGTGACCTTGACCTTTGACCTACATGTAGTGACACAAAAATGGGTATGGCGTGTAGAACTCATCAAGGTGCATCTACATATGAAGTTTCAAAGTTGTAGGTAGAAGCACTTTGATTTTAGAGCCAATGTTTAGGTTTTTGCACGACGCCTACGGCGGGCATCGGACGAGCTGGCTATGACAATAGCTCGGGTTTTCTCCGAAAACAGCCTCGCTAAAAACCAACATAACATTTATGTCTCTAAACTTTCGGATACTCAAACTTGTTGAATATTTTTCGTTTCTAAATTTTCTGACACATATTTAAAAAAATATTTTTAAAGGTCTGAAAACTTTTAGAGTTATAACAGTATGCATGACATCAACATCACAGAAAAATGGAATAACTAAACAATTAAAAAACCTTAAAATTCACAAAGCCTCAGGTTCAAAAATAAGATTTTATATGACCTCCAACACAGATTTAGACCTTCCTGTTCTTGCAAAACACAACCAATATTCCTCCAAAACCTAACCCAATCAAATAATCAAGGACATACAAATTCACATGATCATTATGGATTTTGCTAAAGTACATCATCAACGCCTCTTATATTATGGAATTAATTCAAATGCATGCCTCTAGATATTTGTCTTCTTAACAAATAGAACCCACACTATTGTTCTTGAGTGAAACATGTAAGACAAGGTACATGTAACCTCGGGAGTACCACAAGGCAGTCTTGGGACCCATCTTACATAAATGAATTTTCTGATAATATCAAACAAAGCACTCAGAGACTTTTTGCAGATGATAGCATCATCTACAAAAATATCAACAACCTCTCTGGTGCCCAGAACCTCCAGCTAGAAATTGAAGCTGTTGGTTGATGAAAGCAGGAATAGTTAATAAAATTTCACCCTGAATGAAACATCCTCAACATTACTCAAAAAAGAAATATCATCGTCTCATATAAACTACATGATCACATCCTTGAAAAAGTAACTCATGCTAGCCAAATATCTATGTCTTAAACTCCAAGATAACCTCAAATGGGAAAAACATATTAACTCAATCACTAACAAGAGGGCCTGAAAGGCCCAAGGTATCCCCCGCAACATATGCTTTGTTTGAGGATGGGTGCAAATTGGACGGATGAACATAATGATAGATGGACGGATGGAGGACAATAACACAAAACTAAGACAAAGGAAGGTTCTTAAGCCTTCACAATTTATTTAGGTGAATTAATAAGTCGTGCGTTTTCCACAAAAACATTCAACGTTTACATACGCTCAATTTTCAGAGTGTTGCAGAGTGAACACAACATCTGCCATGACATACCTGGAAATGTTTTGATGGTAAATCATTTATCATTGGGTACGGGAATCATTGGTGTCATTTTGGAAACATGATTAGTCACATGTATTCACTTTGTAAATCATACTTCATTTCCATGATGATGTTTGAGAGGATGATGGTTTACTTCATAAATATAATAGGTAACAAAGGGCCATAAGTCTGTTTTTAACAGATGGTGTACAATGCCATTTGGCGTGCATCATCCTCTTATGCATATATATATATACTCATATCAAGTTTAAATGAAATCCGCCAAAGCACTTCCAAGATATGGCTCCGGACACAAAAGTGCCGGACTGACAGCCGGACTGACAGCCGGACGGACGGACAACGCCAAAACAATATCCCTCCGCCTCTGGCGCGGGAATTCATTCATACCAAGTTTCAAAAAAATCCGCCAAAGCGCTTCCAAGATATGGCTCCGGACACAAAAATGCCTATAGTAAAAAGCATTTTTTCAAGATACAAAGGGCCATAAGTCTGTTTTTAACAGATGGTGTACAATGCCATTTGGCGTGCATCATCCTCTTATGCATATATATACTCATACCAAGTTTAAATGAAATCCGCCAAAGCACTTCCAAGATATGGCTCCGGACACAAAAGTGCCTATAGTAAAAAGCATTTTTTCAAGATACAAAGGGCCATATGTCTGTTTTTAACAGATGGTGTACAATGCCATTTGGCGTGCATCATCCCCTTATGCATATATATACTCATACCAAGTTTCAATGAAATCCATCAAAGAACTTCCAAGATATGGCTCCGAACACTAAAAAGCATTTTTTCAAGATACAAAGGGCCATAAGTCTGTTTTTAACAGATGGTGTACAATGCCATTTGGCATGCATCATCCTCTTATGCATATATATACTCATACCAAGTTTAAATGAAATCCACCAAAAAACTTCCAAGATATGGCTCCGGACACAAAAGTGCCAGACGGACGGCCGGACGGACAATGCCAAAACAATATACCTCCACCTCTGGCGGGGGATAATAATATGAACCAGGCCATAGGACTTTTTTGCCGCAACCTAACAATTAGCTCATCAAAAGTTAAAGATCATCATCATTCTTACAAAGCAATACACAACACAAGCTCAGAAACTACATGAAATATTGTAGACATCGGATCCTCAATCGGCCCACACTTGAAACACTCAGAACAAAATTCTTTCTAATCATGCTGGATAAAACTATCCAGCATGTAGTTGCTATCACTCCTCCTCCTTCCAATTTTCTTGTTCCTTTCGACCGCTGATCCAGACTGGCAGCAGTATTAAACCATTGCTTTAGAGTTAGACACATACAAACCTTAAAAGAATCTTATAAATTCTCATTTATATCTGAGTTAAAGGCTGAAATTCACTCTCTGCTGATATACACAGGCAGCCACAGTAGACATTTTCATAACACTTTCTCCTGTGGGTTACCAGACGTTTCCACCCTAAACCATTACCTTACTGTGGAGGTTTCCATCCCAAGTCGTTTCCTCCCAAGATGTTTCCTTCACAAATGAAAACAATATACATGTGGACTTTTCCACCCAAAAATGATATTGGATTAATTAAAGATAATTAGGTATTTTTTCCTGTGGCTGTGTGTCATTGTCCCCCATATACACCTGTGTACACTTACAATGTAAATAAGTTTTAATTAACAAAATTAACACCCAACAGAGCACCTTTGTTCAGTTTCACCCCCTCAACAATAAGCCGTGGCATAGAATCTTCTTTTGAGAAGGAGTGCTGTATCGGAAGAAGACCGTATAGAGGCTAAGAGATCAATTAACTAACGTTCAATTAGGTTAGGTTCTGTTCAATTTACTAAAGAAACATCGTTTAAACACATTGTTTTACAAAGTAGTGACCATTTCTTCTTTTTCTTCTTTTCTTTTATAATAATGGCTATGTTAAATACTGATACATTATGGCCATGCGTAAGGGGTTAAAAAGAAATAGATTGATAGGTTTCCAGAGTTACTCAATCCACTCAGGAAAATCCTATCAAATGTGATAAAAAAAGGTGCAAAACCTAACACCTTAAGCCCTTAAGACTTAAATATATACATATAGAACTGTGCATGTGGTGAGAATATTAGTCGAGTTAAAAACAGGATAAAAGCAGAATCATGTGATCTAAGGAAGGAACACTGATTTAAATCCAGGGATCGTATCAGCGCTGACAACATAAGATGGAAGTGTGTTCCATTGTACAACTGTTCTTGGAAAGAAAGAAAATTTGTGGTAATCAGCTGTACTTGGTGGTATTTGGTATGCCATGTGATGGTGATGGCGTGAGTGTCTAATGTATGGAGTGAGATAGTGAAGGGGATTGACATCAACATGATTATATACTATTTTATAGAACAAAATGAGTCTAGCTTGTTGTCTTCTTGATTGCAAGGTATTCCAATTCAAATCCTTAATTATCCCCACGCTTTTTGAAAAAAAGGTGGGGATATTGTGGTTATCTCCGCCGTCCGTCCGTCTGTCCGTCCGTCCTGGCCACTATCTCCTCCTACACTAAAAGCACTAGAACCTTGAAACTTACAAACATGGTAGCTATGAGCATATGTGCGACCCTGCACTATTTGGAATTTTGATCTGACCCCTGGGTCAAAAGTTATAGCGGTTGGGGTGGGGCCACGTCAGAAATTATCACTCATTTTTTTAGGTTATTTTACATTTACTTCTTTATTTCTACACCGATTCACTTCAAATTGATACTGGACCTCTCTTATGACAATACGGTCAATCTCAACCATGCATGGCCCCATTCCCAACCCTGGGGCGCCCCGCCCACATAGGCCACACCCACCAAAAATTTCCATTTACTATAATTTTTTCATTTCTACACGGATTCACTTCAAATTGATACTGAACTTTTGTTATGACATTAGGGTCAATCTCAACTATGCATGGCCCCAATCCCAACCCTGGGGCGCCCGCCCACATAGGCCACACCCACCAAAACTTGCCTTTTACTATAATTTCTTCATTTCTACACCGATTCACTTCAAATTGATACTGAACCTCTCTTATGACAATACGATCAATCTCAACTATGCATGGCCCCATTACCAACCCTGGGGCCCCGCCCACATAGACCACACCCGCCCAAAATTGCCTTTTACTATAATTTCTTCATTTCTACACCGATTCACTTCAAATTGATACTGAACTTCTCTTATGACAATACAGTCAATCTCAACTATGCATGGCCCCATTACCAACCCTGGGGCGCCCCGCCCACATAGACCACACCCACCCAAAATTGCCTTTTACTATAATTTCTTCATTTCTACACCGATTCACTTCAAATTGATACTGAACCTCTCTTATGACAATATGGTCAATCTCAACTATGCATGGCCCCATTACCAACCCTGGGGCCCCGCCCACATAGACCACACCTGCCCAAAATTGCCTTTTACTATAATTTCTTCATTTCTACACCGATTCACTTCAAATTGATACTGAACTTCTCTTATGACAATACGGTCAATCTCAACTATGCATGGCACAATAACCAACCCTGGGGCGCCCTGCCCACATATGTCACACCCACCCAAAATTGCCTTTTACTATAACTTCTTCATTTCTACACCAATTCACTTCTAATTGATGATGAACTTCTCTTATGACAATACGGTCAATCTCAGCTATGCATGGCCCCATTACCAACCCTGGGGCACACCTAGGTCAAACATTCGGCGTGGGGATACGCGTCGGCCTCTGCCGCGCCATTTCTAGTTATATTTGTGACCGTGCACGGTGTCTTGCTGTAATTATCTGTTACAAATCTGGCAGCATGACGCTGAACATTTTCAATTTTATCAATATCTTTCTGATGGTAAGGGTCCCACACACTAGAGCAATATTCAAAGGATGGTCTAACAATGCTGTTATATGCCACTGCCTTAGTTTCCATTTTAGAAGAATGTTTTTTTTTAAGAATCCTAAGCTCTGGCTTGCTTTACTACTAATTTTATTTACGTGAGGTGACCAGTTTAAAATTGAGCTTACTTCAACGCCAAGATAAGTGGCTTGGTTTACAACAGACAGAGGTTGATTGTGAAGAGTGTAGGCTGTTTTTAATGGTTTACGGTTTCTCGTAACATGCATGATATGACATTTTTCTATGTTAAAAGACATCTTCCATTTCAGCTCCCACAATGATAGACTATCTAGATCTCTCTGAAACTGAATAGTGTAAGCCAAAGTTTTTATGGATCTGTACATGACACAGTCATCCGCAAATAGACGGACTGTTTTACTTCACAGACGAAGGTAGATCATTAATGTAGAGCAGAAACAGAAGAGGCCCAAGAACTGATCCCTGGGGTACGCCAGAAATTACAGGGGCCATGGTGGAAGTTGCCCCATCTACAACAACCTGTTGACTACGGTTACCAAGAAAAGCTTTAATCCAAGATTGTGTAGTGCCCGTGATGCCATAATGGGCTAGTTTCAGCAACAATCTACCGTGATGTACAACATCGAAACTTTGCTAAAATCCATGATGGCAACATCCATCTGGTCTCTCTGCATGGTAGAAGCTAAGTCATGGATAAAACCCACAAGTTGGGTTTCGCAAGACCGCCGGGCTCGAAAGCCATGTTGGTTGTCCACCAGGATATTAAAGTGGTCAAGATGGTCTAAGATGTTACTAACAAAGATATGCTCCAGCAATTTACAACCAATACATGTTAATGAGACTGGTCTATAATTAGTAGCTTGGTATTTTTCACCTTTTTTAAAAATTGGAGCTACAAAAGCCATGGACCAGTCAGAAGGGACAGAACCAGAAATAAGTGATTTGTTAAAAAGAATTGTAAAAATAGGTGCAATTTCATTTGTACATTCCCGTAACATTTAAACAATAATCTGGTTCTTACACTAGCTGAAATAATTCGCGTTCAGAATAAATCTGAACGCTGAAACTCCGGTCTGCAAAAACCATAACGAACATTAAATACAATACTATTATATCAATATGCTTAGAATTGCAAAAGAACATAACCAACTCATAAAGTTTTAGTTAATTAGTCCATTTTTACCTCAAATAGCGTCGAATTGAAGTTAAAAGGCATAATTTGTTTCAGTTAAATTTCTGCTTAAATCGCAATACAATCACTGACCTCTCGCCATGTTATGAAATATTTAAATATCAACCAATCAGAAGAAGGCATACGGTGTAATATTCTGCGTTATAGATTAAAATCTACCTGCCGTATACAGCGGGCACAGCGATTGGAATTGAAAATGTGAGTAGTGTGTTGATTTAAATTGGTCAGGCGTGCAAAATTGAAAGAGTCATTACATAATTCTTACGGAACATTATTGAGAAATGAATTATCTACACAGGTATGTAAATATTATTGCAATCCGTTGATATTAACTGTCTGATATCGGGGCTTGAATGTTGCGCACCAAATTCCTTGCGCATCAATATAGACAAAGAAGGAAAACTCTCGCTATTAAAAAGATAGAGTGGACTATTGACGCCAAGAGTCTGCCAAAGAAAAAATCATCAAAAGACTCTTAAGGCGGCAATTTATATTGACTAGTTCTTACACATGCTCACACTCTCTTCAATTTCAACGATAAGAGTATCTTGTTACAGCTAAAGTTGAAGAGTGACAGTGAGAGCATGTCACCATGTGTAAGAACCAGATACTTGTTTATATGGTCACTTCATTGTACAACAATGTGTTTAAACGATGTTTCGTTAGGTAATTGAAAATGCTTTTTTGAAGTACCTGATACATTTAACGCTCAACATTTCAGCTTTAGAGATTTAAGCGCGGGTTACCTTTTTGATGCTTTCAAATGCGATTAAGGAATGACAGTTCCGCCATGTTGTTTACATATGTTACCAACGTTTCGAGTAAGGTGATTGGATCATCGTACAATGCATTAACGAATCAAACATGCGTTAACAACTAAATGCGGTGTTCAAGTAAGTTGTACACCTGATAGGAGTTCCTTCTATATTGAATGTTTGTAAGCTGTGATTGTAATTGTCAATATGGATGATTCTCAGAAAAAAGGTGCAGTTTTTTATAAGGAAATTTTGATAAAGCGTCATCATAACGTATTGCAAAAAACATCCAAAATGCTTACTCCACATAGTATGTCATATTAATGTCATACTGATGTCATATACTAATTATGATGCAATTTTTTAATTACTAAATACTTAATATAATTTATAGTATCTATTACTACTATAGTTCTGGCTACCATTACTTAAAATGTCGCTTTTTATGATTTTTGACAGGTATGTCAATACTATATAAACTGTACGCCGAAGTTTCTTTAGCTACAGTCGATTGGTGTATAGCGGATTTTAGTGAGTAACGGATAGGTTAAACGTTTTTTGCAAAATACTTTTATTTATGTTAAGATTGATAGTTTTCTATGAATTGAATACAAAAGCCTATCATTGTTAAGTCAATTCATGTTTTTGTTGACGTTTGTAAATGTTTACAACTGTTTCTTTTTTCGAAAGCAAAACAAGGTCACGTTATGTACGCACCGTTTTTGTGACGACAGGAAAAGTGCAGACGAATAGTTTCTTGAATTTTGCAGATTTTGTTTGGTAAACATAATGTTCATTGATGTAATATTTTAGTATTATGTGTCCTTTACAAAAGTAGGAATGCTCAGAAACCAAATTGATGCGTACCATATGAATATAGCATGAAAGCTGTAATCTCGGGATTTAGTGAATAACGGACATGTGGTGACTTATATTCAGGAATGACGGGATTGTCTCAAAATAAATATAAACTCATTTGAAGTTGTCCAATACACATGTGGTAAGCGTGTGGCTATGATATTAATAAGTGAAAACATCATTTTTAACAAAAAATAATCAAATTATAACAAAAAATCGATGTCTCTGAAAACATATTTTTCACTATCAAATCTATATATATATAACAAGGTATTAAACTCAAAATGACCCGAATATAGGGTGCATCGCTTTGAACAGCCATTACTTCATCAATTGTGCAGCGATTTCCATGAACTTGGTCTTATTAAATGCAACTTTCTAAAAATGTACATATATTGCAATTATTTTTTACAAATGTTGTGTCAAATTTCAAGAAATAACACGATACCCATGTAATCCAATAAAGACCCAAGCGATCCGGTAATGGCTGAATCAGTGTACCATGAAATTTGCGCTGTAAACAAATAATATTTTTTCGGAAATTTAAAACCGCTGGCATGTTTCAATAGGAAAGACATGTGTCTATCTAGGTTTAATGGTTTAATTACTGAATGCATGGCGTTAACGTTGAAATGAGACTCGAAGTCCTTAGCTATCCGTTATACACCAATCGACTGTACTACTACTAGTACTAGCAAAGTATTTATGGAAGTGTGCAAAAAGTGTTTATGCAAAATATATATTTATTTCTGATTGACATTTAAGTTCACTCAAATATGTTTGTTTTATTCATAATTGCAAACAGCAAACTTAAGAAACCTTTATTTTATATGAAATATTTGTGTCTATTTATTGTGCACAGGGATTCTTGAGTACTTCAATGCATTGATAGACCACCACCCAGACGTATCCGCTGCTGTTGCTGCCATAAAAACACTGCTGCATTTCATCGAGAACAATCATTGTAAGTTTGTACATCAGACTAAATAATGGTTTAAATGTATATCCATGTGGAATGTCATTGGTCCCAGACCATAAAAGCCCAAGTTATGCGAATTGTGGTAATAAATTGTTTTTTCCATTCAGTTTGATTATTGTGCTTTCCACTCCTTTTTAGCTCTACTGGCTGAAGGTCTGAAGATCTTATGTCATGGCATGGTTTCTGTTGTGCGTGCGTGCGTGCGTTAGACTTTTTCTTGTTTACGCGATAAAATACACAGTTTTCATCCGATTCTTTTCAAACTTGTTCAGTGTCTTTATATTAATGAGGACTCGAACCCTATTGAAAATGGGTTACATCAGAGTAAAAAGTCCAGAATTATCTCCCCTTGAATTTGAGAAAATTGTGAAATAAGGCCTGTTTACGCATTAAAGTCCACAGTTTTCATCCAATCATTTCCCAACTTGCACAGTGTCTTTATCTGAATGATGAGTCAAACCCTATTGAAAATGAGCAATATCGGAGTTATAAGTCCAGAATTATCTCCCCTCGAATTTGAGAAAAAATGAAAATCTTTAACATTTTGCCATAACTTTTGCAAAATTGAAGATAGCAACTTGATATTTGGCATGCATGTGTATCTCATGGAGCTGCACATTTTGAGTGTTGAAAGGTCAAGGTCATCCTTCAAGGTCAAAGGTAAAAAAATAATCAAAGCGGCACAGAAGGGGACATAGTGTTTCCGACAAACACATTTCTTGTTTGTTTACATATAAAGTTCTATCCTTTTGAAACTTCAACGGATGTTTTATATCATCATGGGCCAGAACCCCATTGAGAGTGAAGAAAATTTGTCCAACTTATTGTTGAAAAGGAGCCATTTGAAGTTTAAATTTTAAGTTTCTTCTTGTTTCTGCGATAAATTTCCCATTTTGGGTCTGTTTATTTAAAGCTTACTCAGATTGTTCATACTATCAAGGGCCCTATTGAATCCAGCCAGTAGAGTGATTCAGGCCCTCATGGGCCTCTTGTTTATTTCTCTCCATAAGTTGTTACTGTTTATGTTTGCCAAATTGGGTGGGTCTTGATTTAATTTTTTTATGAATAAATAGTTTATGAACAAAATTAATTTCATATCTGATTATAATATGCTGAGAATAAATTCAAATGAAATCTAAAGAAATTGTTACAAATAAGCCTCTCATTATGTGTTCTCTTCTATACAATAACCAAATATCTATAGAAATAGATTAACCATGTTTTTTTGGTTTGTTCCGCAGTGGAGACCTTAGCAGAGCTTCGTGCAATACTTAAAGATGCCATTAACACTCTAATGGGGACAGACAGCAGCGTGACATCCATATCGTCTGGCTGTGAACTCTTCTTACGCTTCATTACACTCACTAGTCTGGACTATACAGTAGGTGACAGCAGGTGTCCTGTGTGGTATGCTTTTCATCAATAAAGAATTTGCAGGTATAGACAAAACTAAAATTTTGGCCATTTTTGCATTATTGCTATTACAATACATCTTTTGTATGAAATTCTAATTTTATAAACCATAGGCTAATGTCTTTTGTTGCTCACTTAATAATTCTTATGCCCCCGGATCGAATGATCGGGGGTATATTGTTTTTGGCCTGTCTGTCTTTCATTCAGTCTGCACATTATGAGTGGTGAAAGGTCAAGGTCATCCTTCATGGTCAAAGGTAAAATATTTGGCTTCAATGTGTCGTCCAAACTTTAACCTTGGTCATAACTTTTGCAATATTGAAGATAACAACTTGATATTTGGCATGCATGTGTATCTCATTGAGCTGCACATTTTTAGTGGTGAAAGGTTAAAGTCATCCTTCAAGGTAAAAGGTCAAACATATGGCTTCAAAGCGGCGCAGTAGGGGGCATTGTGCTTCTGACAAACACATCTCTTGTTGTTAATACTTATAATATGAGCTCTGTTTTATCTAAAGCCCAGAGTTTATGTATCTTGAGAAAGAGAATTTGCACACCACTTTTCCATTTCATTTGACAGCTTGGTCAGTTTTCAGCATTTTCAGATTGTGAATGTGTGAACCGTTAGTACATATTTTATATGAAGTGAAAATAATGCGAGGTGAAAAGACCATAGTTTTAAGTAGTAAAGTATATATTATATTAGCCGTGCTCTGTGAAAAGGGGGTTTATGATATTTTCTGTTTAAAGAAAGTCTCTTCTTAGCAAAAATCTATTTAAGGCGGAAAGTGTCATCCCTGATTAGCCTGTGCGGACTGCACATGCTAATCTAGGACGACACTTAACGCACGTGCATTAAACCCCCTTTTCACTGAGCACAACTCATATGTTGTAACATACATTGTGTTTCAGGATTTTAAGAAATGCCAGACCATTATGGTGCAGAGAGGAAATACATTTCTTGACAAAGTGGCTTCATCTAGACTGAAAATTGCACAACAGACTGATAAATTTATCAGAGATGGATCAGTATGTATTTTTTATATTTAATGGTAGTGGTTTATCAGATTAATGTTATGATGACTAAGTGATGGATTTAAGTAACATTTAATTTTAATAAAGCTTGATGTAAATATTTCATTGAAAATAACGACTTTAGTTCATTTGTATACATCTGTCTTTTGATGGATTGGCAGTTGGGTGGTCTGCGACACATGAACTGTTTCTGCTCTCTTAGTCCTAAGGTATTAATGTATTCAATACTTTACTTTCTGGAAATGTTGTTGACATAAAATTGATGCCACATTTGAGAAATATCCAACTTTCTCTAGACTCTTTAGAGTTTTTGCTTTAATTAAACAAATGCTTGAATAGCTGTTTTTACTCTTAAACTTGTGCTTTTATTTTTCAAATCTTCACTTGACTTTCTGGAAATGTTATTTGGGTCAAGTTTTAAAACTAGCCTGTTGGCAGCAGGCTCTTAAGATGCTTTTGTCTTGCTTTAAAGAAGAAATGTGATATTACAGTTTTTAGCTCCACTGGCCAAAGGCCAGCGGGGCTTATGTCATGGTCCTGTGTCCGTTGTGCGTGCGTTAACTTTTCCTTGAAACATCTTCTTCTCCTTTAAAAACTACTGGTCCAATTCTGATGAAATTTCTCAAGAATGTTCCTGGGGTGGACCTCTTTCAAATTTGTTCAAATTATGCCCCTGGGGTCAAATTTGACCCTGCCCCGGTGGTCACAAAATTGAAAATTTGCTTACATAAGACTTGTGAAAACTTTCAAAATCTTTTTCGTCCATAACCATTGGGCCTAGGGCTATCAAATTTGGTATGAGCCCCTGGGGTCAAATTTGACCCTGCCCTGGGGGTCACAAAATTGAACATATGCTTATATAGTGCCTATTTTGTGAAAACTTAAAAAACTTCTTGTCCTTTACCATAAGGCATAGTGCTACCAAATTTGGTATGTAGTGACATCTAATAGTTCTCTACCAAGTTTGTTCAAATTATGCCCCTTGGGTCAAATTTGACCCTGCCCGGGGGGGTCAAAAAATTGAAGAAAACGTTTATAAAGCGCCTATTTTGTGAAATCTTTAAAAATCTTCTTGTCAAAAACCATTTGGACTATGGCTACCAAATTTGGTATGCAGTAACATCTTATAGTCCTCTACCAAGTTTGTTCAAATTATGCCCTTTGGGTCAAATTTGACCCTGACCCGTGGGTCACAAAATTGAACATTAGGCCACTCCAAATTGATATGTTGGTCTACGGATTTTTTTTTTTAAAAGTTGAAGAGGCGAGCGAATTTTTTTTTTTTTTGAAAACAGGAACATTTTCGAGCGAGCGAAGAGCGAAGAATAAACAAGATCCCTATGATAGAAAAATATTGATTAATAAGAGATACAGGTTTAAACACCTATAGTTTGCATTCAAATCAATTCTTATACATAGAAAAGAATCTTTGTACAAACAAGCAATACTATATCATACTTTTCAAATAAAAATGCACTAAAATTAGGTTTCAGTACTTAAACTTTAAAATGTAGAACACAAGTCTAAAGCTAGTGTTTTCATATCAGGAATAGCATTACTTGTAAGTTTTTATTAAACATCTTCTAATGCAATTAGTAAAATAATGTTATTTTTTTTATATTGAATAACTCTTCCATGAAGATTCTGCGCTGTTATATGAATTTGTAGCCGTTAAAGCTTCCGATATGATTTCATGTTGGAAAGAGGCTACAGCAAATTGACGTTAAAAGATATGAGGTCGATGTATATCGACCTCATATTCATAGAAGTTGCATATGACCTTTGACCATGAAATATAACCATATCATTCAAGTGATGGACACATGTCTACCTACTGCTGCTTATATTTGTTAGAAGTTTTCAATAGTGAAAGCTGTGAAAAGGTATGTCATGTTGCAAGCTGTGAAAAGGTATACCATGTAACAATAGCACTTGAAGAGGGACAATCATCAAAATGATAATGACAGACAGACGGACAAAGGCCATGCATATAATGCATATATTGTTGATACCTTATTTTAAAAGGGAAATTACTGTAATGACTATAACGGTATTGTATTTTTCTGAAATAAATGTATACATTACAAAGAGCTTTTTTGATGTTTCTAAAATACACGGACCTAGCTGTAAAACATGTTCCGTTTACCATGTATTTTACTACTTTTAAAACATTGTCCCTGTGACTCTTTTAGAACCAGCCTTTAATGATTTTAAGTTTTTTTTTGTTTATCTAACATTGTGTTATATGAAAAATTTGCCTACATATATGGTAATACCGTCCATACGTCCATTTAATAAAGAAAATGCATAAAAAACTTACATCATGTTTTCCGATGTTGTTAAATTGAACATGCTTTAACGGTATCTGCTGATAGTTGCATGTTCGAACGTGAACAAATACATTCAAATAAGTCACAGAGTGAAGCAGAAGTGTTTATATTTATAAGGGTTGGCTGCAGCAACTTCTCACCGCAATTTGTTAAAACGGTCACGCAGGAAGCCACTTTTCTGGTCGTCTCGATCGAATTTTTGAGCGACTACAGTTATCGATTAAAAAGGTTACGAAACACTATATTTGGCATTCATATTCAGCGTCAAAATCGTTGCTGCGAGATTTCTTTTTTTTTTTTTTCACAAATTAAAAAAAACACATGCGGTATGGTTACAGAAGGACACAAAAACGAGTGCGAGCGGTAATTTTTAAAAAAAAATTTCCATTTTGAAAAAATAGGTGCGGCAAATCCGACGACCAACAAATCAATTTGGAGTGGACTTATATACGCTTATATCTTGCTAATTTTGTGAAAACTATAAAAATATTCTTGTCCTTAACTCTAGGACCTAGGGCTATAACATTTTGTATGTAGTGAGATATAGTAGTCCTCTACAAAGTTTGCTCAAATTATGCCCCTGAGGTTAAATTTGACCCAGCCCAGGGAGTCACAAAAGTGTACATGTGCTTAAATAGGGCCTATATTTAAGTATTTGCACATGCCGAGAATATTTGGTTCAGCCTTTTTTTCAGCAGTGGAGCGATACAGGGCCATCATGACCCTCTTGTTTTTTCTTCTACAATGTTAATGGTGTCTTCACCAAACCTTCTGTAAATGTTTGTTGACATAAAATGAATGCCAACATTGATAACCAGCCAATTGTCGTCAGTTTTAATAGGTATTACCCTTTTTTAAGCAAAAAAAGCCAATGCACCTTTTCCGCTCTTTGACTTAAAAAATTAAGACCAAGTTACATACATTGCCAAATCCAGCAAGCTCTTCAGAGTTACTTCCCATTGTTTAAAACATTAAATTAATTCTTTGTTTCAGCTCTCAGAACCCATTTACTTTTAATAAAAACAACACTAAAGTTTCCAGACATGGATTCAAATTTGTAGGAAGGGAATATATATATCTGTCCATGATGTTTATGTATTTATACCTATAAAAACTAAAAAAAATACCTGTGTTTATCATTATTTGCACTTTTAGTTATCTCATACAGATTTACAAGCCATTGTATTCTGAATATGTTATTCATAAAGGAACTTCTCACTTCATAAAGATCTAAAACAAGTAAATTCATTTAATTGTTATCCCTCGCAAAATAAATTTTGTTTATGGATGGGAGCAAATAGCATGATAAATGGTATAATTCTTAAAATAATAAATATTTACGTGTAGGATAATTGTTTTTATTTATTGAAATTCTTTTTTGATATCTATACACCAATGAAGTTTCATGTTGAAATCTTTTAGCTTATCTGAGATATACCGTAATTACTCTATGTGTTCGGACACTTAAAAATAATAAAAAAATTTCGTGTCCGAAAACATAGATACGAAAAATATTCACAAAATGCAGGTGTCCGAAAACTTAAGAGTCGAAAATTGAAGTGTCCGAAAATAGCGTCAATTGTATCAACGACTACCTGTAATAGCATGCGCTTGTAAAATACCATGCCGCATAGTATAAATTACAGTTATATATATGTGCACTGCATTTTAAATAATTTTAAATGCTTAATTTATTTGACAAAAAGTTACTACAAGGTTGTACTTTGACCAACGAGTTCAAAGATGAGACGTACCGATACTCGCAAGTATGAACCTGTATTTAACGCAAAAACGCAAGCTATGAATTCTTTGTTTGTTCATTTCAGATAGTTGTTTTCTAACACCTTCCATTGTTCGTAAAACTTGCAATAGGGTGCATCACACTATGAAGAGTTTAGTATTTGTCACAGTTATTTTACTTAGAAGGGGTAGGACCATTGCGGTAGATAAGTGAACTGTTTATTGGTATTGCCCCTGGTAAGTGTCATAACACTTATGCTATCGGGGAAACCATTGTTTAATACCGGTTTACAAGGTTATTTACCCAATAACGCAATGTAATGGTCGATTGCCCTCAGGCATGCACCTTCCATGTTTTATGATGTTAATCTGGTTGTAAAACCCCATGATCAAAGTGTCATTAGATATCGAAAACAGGACCGAAATTTGGTAAAATAGCGCTGTAAAATATTCTGTCTGAAGACTTAGAGACATAAATAATGGACGAAAAATCATGTGTCCGAAAATTAAGAGTCTTGAAAAATAATTATTTTTGCTAAAAATGGGGGTGTCCGAAAACTTAGAGTAATTACGGTAGCCCTGAAAAGTTACATCATACAAAGACAACAAAATTAATGGGAATAACTCTTGTATAAGAAGGTGAATGTTTATGGTTCTTGTTCAAATCAATTCTCCTTATTGATATCTTTACAACCATTTAATTTCATGTTGAAATCGTGTATGGTATCTGATGTATGGCCTTGAAAAGTTACATCATACAAAAAAACAAAACAAAGGGCAATAACTCTTCTTCAAAAAGTGTTGGGTTATTGTCCTTGTGCATGGCACGTCTCCTCATGTTGATAACTTATATAGTTTCTAATATATAGCCCTGGAAAGTTTGTAACGGACGGACAGAGAGGGTATGACAACACCAATTCTTTATCCCTCCACGTATGGCAGGTGATAAAAATCATGTGAGAGCTCCAGAGAGTAAAACACATTTGTCTCACTGCATGTTTATTTTACAGAAAATTTTAATCCATTCTCACTCGCGGGTTGTGCAACAAGTTTTGAAAGCGGCAAGTCAGTCAAACAAACGCTTTGAGGTGTTTGTGACCGAGTCCCGACCTAACGACGCTGGAGTGAAAACAAAACAAGAGCTGGATGAGTATGGCATACCCTCAACACTTGTGTTGGATTCTGCTGTCGGGTTTGTATGCAAAAATAAACGCATTTTTATGCCCCCGGATCGAAAGATCGGGAGTATATTGTTTTTTATATAGTTTTTGGCCTGTCTGTCTGTCTGTCATTCTGTCAGTCATTGTATGTGTGTGTCACAAAACTTTAACCTTGGTTAAAGTTTTATAACTTTTGCAATATTGAAGATAGCATATTCATATTTGGCATGCATGTGTATCTCATAGAGCTGCACATTTTGAGTGGTGAAAAGTCAAGGTGAAGGTCATCCTTCAAGGTCAAAGGTCGAATATCATTGTATTTTTCGTTCCTAAAATTTTAACCTTCGTTTAAGTTTGGTCATAACTTTTTGAGTATTGAAGATAGCAACTTGATATTAGGCATACATGTGTATCTCATAGAGCTGCACATTTTAAGTGGCTAAAGGTCAAGGTCATCGTTCAAGGTCAAAGGTCAAATTTATGTCTTCAAAGCGGCGCAATAGGGGGCGTTGTGTTTCTGACAAACACATCTCTTGTTATAACTTATAAATATAAACTGCCTAGCAAAAAGAAATTTAGCTTAACAAACACATTTTGTTGGAAGTAAAAGCAATCAGTAACCATTCAATTTAAATGGGTAGAATATTTTCCATGAGCATCATGTTAGTCTCAAACCATTGACCTCGTACTCTATGCTTAATGGTCAATGTTATTTTATACTCTGTAGGTCCATTATGGAGAAAGTGGACATGGTGCTGTGTGGGGCAGAGGGAGTTGTAGAGAGTGGGGGCATCATAAATAAGGTAACTTTCTACAACTTTCACTCACATCAGATATAAATTGTACTGTACAAATGCATTTTGTGTGATTTTTTTACCAGCATAATTTTAATGTTTGTGATATAAGAACAAAAGAAATCATTAATTTAAAAATAGTTTCTGAGGAGTTCAAACTTAATGATGCAAATCATCTTTTCGTAAGCTCAGTGACAGTAAGTGTTCTGTGACATTTTCTTGATGAAAACTACTGCTTTCAACATGGCAATTTTAACATGTTGATGTACATGTACTGTTACTTGTATACTTCTGCCAAACACCTGTATTTTACGACAACATTCTCTCGAAATGAATAATAACATTTTGTCTTTATACATTTACAAAAAAAACTTACTACAAATAATGCCATTTGAAAAAATGTTGTTAAATGAGTGCTTTTATCTCCCAATTAAGTGATAACACCTAAATTTAGAGAGTTACTTCAAATCACCTTTAGCTGGGGAAAAAGCAATATTGTTTAAAGAAAGATTTATTGATCAAATTAAAAAAAACTTAAATGTACTTTAAAAAGAGAACTTTTTAACAAATACGTAAAATGATTGTTAAAACTTGACACATAATTTATACACTTTACAAATCTAATTACCAACATGCAAAGGTCAAACTCAAGGTTGAGAAATCTGGGACTTTACTTGAGATAAAAAGATAATTTTGCCATAATAAATACTGGTAAGGCCCAATAACGTAAAAACATTATTCTACCAAATAGATTCTGCTTGTTTATTTCTAATGCCCATCATGCTTGAAACAATGGATGCATTACTTTATTGTACAAATCATTATGCTTGATTATGCAGATTGGTACATTCTCAATTGCGATTGCTGCCAAGGCGATGAATAAACCATTTTACGTTGTTGCGGAGAGCTTCAAATTTGTGAGATTATTCCCCTTGAATCAGCGAGACCTCCCAAACCAATTCAAAGTGAGTACATTATATGTGTTGCCTGATGTTAGACATTTCTATAATCAAGCTTAGTTAAGTTTGTGACAAAGCCCTAGTTTAAAGTGAGTTTGTTTATCGTTATGGCACTCTTTACAATTAAGGACAGTTTACCAACTTGTCACCCCTAACAACGAGGAATTGTTTACCACGCTGTCACTCCTAACAAGAAAGGACTGTAAATCAATCTAGCACCCTTCACAATTAAGGACTGTTTACCAACTTGTCAACCCTAACAATGAGAGAATGTTAACCAACTATTAAGAACTGTTTACCAAGTTGTCACACTGAACAACGAGAGGATGTTACCACGTTGTCACCCTTATCAATGAAGGACTGTTCATTGTTCTGGCACCCTTAGCAATTAAGGACTGTTGACCAACTTGTTACCTCTAACAAATAGGGACTGTTTACAAGTTGTCACCACTAACAACGAGTCACTCCTAAAAAGGAACTAATGTCTATTGTACTGTCACCCCTAAGAATTAAAGGGGCCTTTTCACAGATTTTGGCATGTTTTGAAGTTTGTCATTAAATGCTTTATATTTATAAATGTAAACATTAAATTTTAAAAGCTCCAGTAAAAAATCAAAAATAAATTTTAAAAAAGGAAAAAAAGTAGCCCGCAGCAGGTCTCGAACCAGTGACCCCCGGAATCATGAAGTAAAAACGCATTAGCCAACTGAGCTATCCTGCCAAACACAAATAAGATGCGTATTTTATACCTTATATAAGCAATCTTCGTAGTTTCACAAATTTAAACGACAACAACAGAACTCTCCAAATTATTCAATCGTTTCACGTTGCAACGCTTTATAATTTTTTTTGTTTTTAAATCGTCAAAAGATGCATCTAATGGCTATATTAGACCATGGCAAATGTTCAGTAATACTGTTTCCTCACAAATATCATAACTAAACCGAAAATTTGCGAATCTGAAACAACTTTTTCAATTTTGTCAATTTACCAAACTGTGAAAAGATCCCTTAAAGGAATGTTTACCGTACTTTCAACCCTAACAATTAACTATTTTTTATTGAACAGTCCCACCTAACAATCAAGGACTGTATGTTATACTGTTACCCCTAAAAATAAAGAACTGTTAACTGTTCACCATACTGTAACAACTGACAACGAAGGATTGTTTATTTTACAGTCACCCCTTATGATTAATGACTATTACTGTTACCTGTAACAATGAAAGACTGTCTATTGTACTGTCACTCCTTACTTTAAAGGATTGTCTATTGTACGGTCACCCCTTACTATAAAGGACTGTTTTTTGTATGGTCAGCCCCTTTCTATAAAGGACTGTCTATTGTACGGTCACCCCTTACTATAAAGGACTGTCTATTGTATGGTCACCCCATACTATAAAGGACTGTCTATTGTACTGTCACCCCTTACTATAAAGGACTGTCTATTGTATGGTCACCCCTTGCTATGAAGGACTTTCTATTGTACTGTCACCCCTTACTATAAAGGACTGTCTATTGTACTGTCACCCCTTGCTATAAAGGACTGTCTATTGTACTGTCACCCCTTGCTATGAAGGACTGTCTATTGTACTGTCACCCCTTACTATAAAGGACCGTCTATTGTACTGTCACCCCTTACTATAAAGGACTGTCTATTGTACTGTCACCCCTTACTATAAAGGACTGTCTATTGTACTGCCACCCCTTACTTTAAAGGACTGTCTATTGTACTGTCACCCCTTACTATAAAGGACTGTCTATTGTACTGTCACCCTTTACTATAAAGGACTGTCTATAACCGAAACAAAAACAAAGTACGAAAACAAAATTAACTTCTTAATATATATTGTTTTTCGTTGTACTAATTATTAAACCAAATACGAAATGTTTTTCTCTCTTCAAATTTCATTTAAATCTTCATGTTACGAAAATCAATGATTAAAACTTGGTCCCCTGTACCGTTCTAGGTTTGATATTACGGTTTACAAAAAACGAAAACGAGTGGCGCTGTTCAAAGATCTATAAAATAACATTTTAATTTTTAGATCTTTGCTCTGTGCTGCTGTCTTGGGGAGGTAACTCATTCATGGCTTTTGGGGTACTTTTTTCCCTTACACAAATCACTTATTTCGATCAGCATGGCTTCTTACATGAATTTTTGGGGGAGGAAAAGACACGCCGAAAGGGAAGAAGTATATATTTTCAGTTTTTTTTTTATAAATAGTATATATTTCTTGATTTAAATGATCGGACATCTAAATGTTTCCCAACATACCTGTATTTCATGTCGATCCAACCGAATTGATAGGGCTATAATTAGCCTCTTATGGCACTTCTTGTTCTTCGCCCTTATACTATGCAAATTCAGTACTAATTTAACAAAACAAACTCGTTTTAGTCCGATAACCAGGGGGAGGTCCTTACATTTAAAGAGCTGCAATGCCCTTTCCCCCGAGTCCGGTATTCCAATTATTATTACCCCATATTACCCCTTAGACCTGAATTATGTTTTAAGAAGCACACTAATCGGCGGCGGCTGCTAAAATGTCCCCTTTGTTTTAAATTTTAACTGTTTTATTTTTAACATCACCTTACATAATACAATGTTAAAGTTGTATTAGTACTGCCAATATTGTAAGAAAGAACAGGACAAAAGGAGAATAAACAATTGTTTGAATCTTATGAAATGGTTAAGTGCAAGGTGTATAATATATAATTTCAAATTTGTTCGATTTAGTACAAATACATGTTACTTTTCACAACTGAACGTTGATATGTCTAGTGATTTTAGCTCTGAAAGACTGATAACAAAACACCTTATATGAAATTGTTTTGCGCTTGATATATTTTTATATAATATTATTAATAATATTAATTAATGTGCCTATTGAATAACTAATTAAACAACATATTTAATGTTCCGGAAAGAGCGCTCAAGATTAAATTAATGCTAACAAAATATTTACCGTCCAATGATATTATAAACCCGCTACAAAATTACTTTAAACTTTAAGTTTCATAAAGAAGGCGAAAAGCATGTGTCACGTCTATAAAAACTACTTGCACGTGTTGAAACGTTCCGTTTTAGACCCTGGTTGTCTCCTAAAATGAAACTCAAATACCATTATAGAAAAGCTTGTATATCTGTAACTATATGTGTATGATTTGCTGAGTGGAGGATATATATGAGTTCCAGAGCTTATTTTATTGATAAGTTCTTTAAGGTGGTGGTGGCCCTGAGCAGGGAAGAGGAAAGCGCCTTCAAGCAAGCGTTGACTCGCATGGTCTGTTAAAGTACATGCAATAGTCGAAAAATGTATTATTTTATTCCTTACCCGGTAAATACACATCCAACTCATTTAAACAGATATTCGAAAAGTGGAAAAAAAACTACTTGGTATGACAGGGCTTCACGAGGCAATCTATGCTCTCAGTGGAATTGTTCCCCATACTAATGATATGTTTAGCAATAATGTGGGGCTTTTTTAATTTGTTAAACAGATATGACTACAATGTAGTAAATAATTCAATTGTTTTTATTCCTTTAAGAATAAAGCAATGCTTAAAAAGATATTTATTGTGCCATTATCAAAATGCATGTTATACGTGTACTCAAATCCTATGATTTTAAACAAAAGCATACATGTACATTTGTTTCATAACTTAATGTTACCAGATCTATTTATTTTCCCATTAGAGTAGCCAACAATAGCTGTCCCAAGACTCGAATATTCCTCTACTATAATTAACTACATTTATGTATTCAACAATAATACGATCTAAGGGAGAAAACTGCGCAAAAATATCAATCATGGTTTATCTCCCCAAAACAGCGGAGCGCCCCTCGTTTTCTGTATACCGTTTTATCAATTCAAGAACGGTAAATGGAAACAGGCACTATTGTTTCAATTTTCATATATTGATTTTTGTATAATTAAAATTGAAATGAAATATGAATCGGGACATAAGATTGTGTTTTGTTTTGTTAGTTGTGCACCGAAAAACGATGCAAAGAACTCAACTTTATTTTTGTGTGTGTTTGTTTTTGTTCCGGTTATAAGAACATCGGAATATGAACTAATATACGTTTATTCTTGTTATACCTCCGCAAACGAAGTTTAGGGGGGTATATAGGAGTGAGCTTGTCTGTCTGTCGGTCGGTCGGTCTGTCGGTCCGTATTAAGTGTCTGTCGGTCCGTATTAAGTGTCCGCTCTCTAATTCAAGTTGTTTTCATCCGATCTTCACTTAACTTGGTCAGATGTTGTATCTAGATGATGTCTAGGTCAAATTCGAATATGGGTCATACCGGGTCAAAAATGAGGTCACGGGGTCACTTAGTGCGTTTTAAACACTGAGCATGGTGTCCGCTCTCTAATTCAAGTAGTTTTCATCAGAGCTTCACCAAACTTGTTTTTGGTTGTGTCGAATGCAAAATGAAAATGGAAAAGACGGTATATACATGGACCTCACACGTTATAACAACATTAGAGACCAACTCTTCAACTTTGCCACAAATACATGAGCCTTCCTCTTATTTTCGTTTGAATAAGGTGTATTTCTTTAACGAAAATCATGTATAGGCGAAAGTGTCGTCCTGATTAGCAAGTGTCGTCCTGATTAGCCTGTGTGGACTGTACAGGCAAATCTGTGACGCCACTTAAGGCAAATGCATCTAGCCCCGTTGCCACAGAGCGAGCACATATTTTGTGTTGTAGTACAAGGCGTCTACGCTGCAGTCCGGATGTGACCTAGACAAGGAGCATCCCCTGGTGGACTACACTCCCCCGAGCTACATTACCCTGCTGTTCACCGACCTCGGCGTCCTCACGCCCTCAGCAGTCAGTGACGAGCTCATCAAACTCTACTGTTGATCACGTGGTTGCAATTATTGTTTTATGCAAATAAAATGTTTGAAAAGTGTTGATCATTGCTTTTATGTTATCATCTGCCATATTAGACAAATGTTTATCTCTTTGAAAACTAATACAATTTAGTTTAAGTTGTCTTATAATACCCCGGCTCAAAGTTAAAGCTGGTATGCCGGATTCACCATAGGCGTCTCTCGGTTTGTTTGGCGTTCGCTTACAGCATTCATTGTACGACAGTCAAAGTAGTCATTTCTGCAGTGGTCATTTCACCATCAGCATCGTGACTGAAAATATTGGCGGCGCATTGCGATTTATTGCCCGTTTAAAGAGAGACATAACTGAATAATGTTTCTCATGTTTTGTTTTGGCCTCATTTCGTCTTCATTTTAGATGATCAAAGGAATAAACTGACGTCGCTTTACGGTTCGTAGCGCAGTTTTCGACGTCATAATTATGTATGACGTCACGTCGTCATGACGTGCGTTTCCTAGCGATAACGTCAAACCACAAAACTCTAGTGCCATTGAACGAAAGGAACGCTAACAATTGACAGAGCAATGGTTTCGACCTAAATAACATCTCCGTTGAATGTAACGACGTGCAAGTGATGGAAAGCAGTGAGGATTCTCTGGTGCGGATGCTAGGGGGCGTTCCCGACGTTCCGCTGTCGTCCACAACACGTACATATGGCAATCAGCAATTGCTGGAAGCAAAACTGAAAATAGCAGAAAGCAAGACTCGAGGTAAAATGCCTAAGACATGTATTCGAATGCACTCGCCTTGTAAAATGCACGTCTAGATTGCACTTTACCGGTACGCAGTTGTTAACAACTATCATCAAAGCTGGGGGTTTGGGGGCGGTAGCTAAGGAATATATAGGATAAAAAGGATTATAAGGTGTTGCGTTCTAGGTGTTAGGTGTTAGTTGTTGCGGGTTAGGGATAGGGTTCGCTTTTCCGTTCTTCGTTACGTACCGGTAAAGTGCAATTGCCCCAAATGCACACGTGTCTTTGGAATTTGGTGCCCGTCGTCGGAAACCAATTATTGCTCAAACACGTATTTTGTTATTAAACAGATTGAACTAAAATTAAATTGTAGTGAATCGGAATGTAGATTTCTTTACACTCACAGGCTCTTCGTATGCAAAACTGACATGTTTTACAATTCATTAATTTTCTTTCAACGGATTTCTCGAATTTTCGTATTTCCTACATAATTTTAATTAATTCAAGATTTGATGATGTATCATTAAACGTGCAACATCACTAGAAAATGAAAACAACAACACAACAAAATATAAGAATACTTGGTATAAGTGAAAATAATTAAACAGTTAATCGCGCTAACATAGAACATACGGCCCTGGTGGCTCGGTATCATTTATGGAAACCAATTGCTCTGATACACTTATTTCATCGAGAGCCCATAAAAGCAGCTTACTGCTGATGGAATGTTCATCCATTCCCGAAAATGGTCCTTTCAAGATCTCGTAAGTTACAAAGAATTGAAGTTTATATCTTCACAGCCATGATCAACTCTTCAAAGATGTTTATAATATTTTGCTGATAAAACAAACGTGTGTTGTGTGTTAAGTCATACTATTAACAAACGTGCCTTGCACGTGCGGTTTGAGCTTGTGTTTAACAGCATGGCGGATTTAACGATCGACCAATTTGCAATCTCCTTATTGCGCACATACGCTTTTTAATCGAAACAAATACTTTTTTATTTTATTGTCTTAAGAAAATAATTAAATGCACAAAAACCAATATTGTTCTCGTGATTCCCTTTACACATGGAATACAAGGAATACACACCTGCACGTGGCCGAGAGCGTCATGGATAAAAACTAGTACATGTATTGTCATTTCGTAGAAAATGTAAGCAAACATCATTGTTATAATTTTTCGAGTTGATATAGGAGGCCGTTTTTGAGGAATTCGATTTATAAAGGTTTTGAGTTTAAAATGCCGTTAAATTTATTCCTATCACAATTCCCACAATCTACATACCATACAGACTTTACGTTGATTAATTTCATGTCTCAGGTGGTTTTGCTGACGGTCGTTCAACGCCAGACGAGATGGCAAGTTTTGACGACGCATTCAGCACGGATTTGCCACTCCCTATATTTTATGTGGACATGACGCAAATGGCACTGAAGGAATTCGAAAACTTCGATGAAATGTATAGGTACATATCCTCGAACTCTGGTAATTCAATTTCGGAAGAACTTTGGTACTCGTGGGATAACATTACCTCGCTTCCGGTCCCGAGGCTGTCTCATTACGTCACGTTTGGCGAATACCTCCACCAACTGTATAAGAATACAGAGCTAGTTGACGTGAAGATAGAAGTGGAGCATCACGTATTTATGGCACACCGACTGGTTTTGGCTTGTTTTAGCAAATACTTTTCTAGTTTGCTTCTTTCCAACGTGAGAAAGACACTTCCGTTAGAAATTAAACTGTTGGGAGTCAGCCCATCCGCCTTTGCGACATTTCTAGAATTTGTGTACACCGGAAACTTGATGACAAATCCCGATGACGAAATCGACCTTCTAATAATGGCCGAATATCTTGACGTCCGCGCACTGTGGAAGCGATTGAATCGATCTACCGGATGTTTGTCACTTCGAGACGCTGTGCGGCTGTTGATCCGATGCAAGTATTCGGGGCCTCTGTACACAAAGGCATTTCATCGTGTGCTGCGCGATTTTATGAGTGCCGTACTTCTGGCAGAGTTTATGGAAATCCGGGTGGATAACTTCTGCAGATTGCTGGCTTCAGGTACGTTTGATTTGCTTTTAAATGAGCGAAATAAGTACGTGAATAATACACGTCAGAACATGCTCATTTCCCCATTCCAAAAAGGCGGCAAATAGCATTCGTACGTCAGTCTGACTGTTAGTCCGTCATTGCTAAGTTTCGTGTTTCATCCATAATTGAGCTTTATGTTTTTTAAGTACCGATAATTGTCACAAATGTCTGCCCTTCAACAACGACGAACGCATGTAACGCCCGTCTTAATAATTCAATGGTCAAGGTCAAACTTTGAAGTCGAATGTTAAATGGCCATAAAACAGCATGACAAACTTTACCATAATTGAGTGGCGTTCTCAGAAAACTGGGCATAATGCATGTGCGTAAAGTGTCGTCCCAGATTAGCCTGTGCAGTCCGCACAGGCTAATCAGGGACGACACTTTTCGCCTAAATTTGATTTTCGTTTAGAAGGGACTATTTTGAAATTAAAAATACCATAAAAGCGGAAAGTGTCGTCCCTGATTAGCCTGTGTGGATTGCACAGGCTAATCTGGGACGACACTTTACGCACATTCATTAAGCCCAGTTTTCTTAGAACGCGGCTCATATATTTCTCTAATATAAACTGTGCACATGCGATTTCTGTTTTGTAGACGATCTGATGGCCCCGCGCGAATATGACGTGTTTCAGGTGGGGCTTCGCTGGATCGTGCACGGGGCACACGAGCGCATGCAGTACACGACACGTGTCATGGAACTCGTCAGGTCAGTGATCATGGTTTCTGGGATATGGACCATGCACCGAGTAGGTCCTTAAACGTATTGTTTGCCACGTTCGTGTTTTCTTCTGAAAAGAAATCAGAAATTTAAATGTGTTATAATTCAGAGAATTAATTTTATTGTATTTCTGGGACATTGATAATGCAGCAATTGCCCAAACACAAAATAATAATAATAATAATAACTTTATTTCATGAAGAATTCACATAATAATTTCTTTTTTACAATGTGGTCTTCAGTAACAAAACACAAGTATATATTTTGAAAAATGCATACGAACATACAAGGGAGAAAAGAAAATGAACTATACAGTTAAATGTTATAATAACTTCCTTATCAATTCCGAAGACGACGATGATAATGATGTCGATGATGATGATGTCGATGATGATTATGATAATACAAAATATGCAAAATCTGATACAAAAATCAATCTTTCAAAAATCAATCTTTCAAAATAAATCCCATCATAAACATCACAACAAAGTATTAGCATAGAAAAATAATAAAATAAAAAATGAGCATACATGTATATCAATGATTTGTTTGTAGGTATTCTTGAAATTTTATTTTGAATGTTGTATTCGAAGACACTTATCGGATGCTTATTGGAATTGAATTCCATATGGTTCGTGACCAAAACGAAAACGCTCGTTTTCCATAATTTGTTTTAAACGGAATAGATGATATACCAGTGTGTGTGATGGATCTAAGAGCGTACACAATGTTATTTGAGATATGAATAACATCATTGAAATAAGAGGGCATTGCGCCTATTACAAACTTATGAACTATAGATCCAAGTAGGAAAGTACATCTGTTATTGAATGTCAACCAACCAAGTTATTATTTGTAATTAAGTTTGGAAACGAGTTATAAATAATCCGTATGTAAGTATTTGTATTTGGTAAATAATGTGCTCAGAGAGGTGCTGCCAATTGATATTTGTGTTGTGTTCGCAGGTTCTGTCACATGAGCCAGTCCCAGCTGTTCCAGTGCGTTGACGAGACCCGGATGTTTGCAGACTACACAGAACTGCGAGATTTAGTGCTCGTCGCCAACTGGTAGCCAAGTGTTGCTTAAAGCTTAAAAAAAATAATCATGTAACATTTATTGACACTTAACGCATTTGCGTGTCAAAAATGTGTGAAAAATAAACTTCAGTATCCATGACAATTGATTTAGGAATCTAAGAAAGGTCTTATTTCTCGAGATAACTCATTGTGTTTCCAGTTAATTATACACGTATCTCATTAAAGGGGCCTTTTCACGTTTGGGTAAATTGACAAAATAGAAAATTAAAAAAAGTTGTTTCAGATTCGCAAATTTTCTTTGTAGTAACGATATGTGTGAGGAAACAGTAATACTGAACAATTTACCATGCTCTAAAATAGCCATTATATGCATCTTTTGACGATTTAAAAACCCGAAAATTATAAAGCGTTGCAACGCGAAACGAATTTAAATTTTGGAGAGTTCTGTTGTTGTCGTTATATTTTGTGAAACTACGAGGATTGCTTATATAAAGTATAAAATACATCTGTCATCGTATCCGAACGGATGGCCGAGTGGTGTAAGTAGTAGTCTTTTTACTCCACGACTCCAGGAGTCTGTGGTTCAAGCACTGCTGAGGGTTACCTTTTCTTTTTTTATATGCCCCCTTCGAAGAAGAGGGGTATATTGTTTTGCACATGTCGGTCCGTCGGTCGGTCGGTCCTTCCACCAGATGGTTTCCGGATGATAACTCAAGAACGCTTAGGCCTATGATCATGAAACTTCATAGGTACATTGATCATGACTGGCAGATAACCCCTATTGATTTTCAGGTCACAAGGTCAAAGGTCACAGTGATTCGAAATAGTAAAATGGTTTCCGGATGATAACTCAAGAATGCTTAGGCTAGGATCATGAAACTTCATAGGTACATTGATCATGACTGGCAGATGACCCCTATTGATTTTCTGGTCACTAGGTCAAAGGTCAAGGTCACAGTGACTCGAAATAGTAAAATGGTTTCCGGATGATAACTCAAGAGTGCTTACGCCTAGGATCATGAAACTTCATAGGTACATTGATTATGAGTGGCAAATGACCCATATTGATTTTCAGGTCACTAGGTCAAAGGTCAAGGTCACAGTGACTCGAAACAGTAAAATGGTTTCCGGATGATAACTCAAGAATGCTTAGGCCTAGGATCATGAAACTTCATAGGTACATTGATCATGACTGGCAGATGACCCCTATTGATTTTCAGGTCACTAGGTCAAAGGTCAAGGTCACAGTGACTCGAAACAGTAAAATGGTTTCCGGATGATAACTCAAGAATGCTTACGCCTAGAATCATGAAACTTCATAGGAACATTGATCATGACTGGCAGATGACCCCTATTGATTTTCAGGTCACTAGGTCAAAGGTCAAGGTCGCAGTGACTGGAAACAGTAAAATGGTTTCCGGATGATAACTCAAGAATTCTTACGCCTAGGATCATGAAACTTCATAGGTACATTGATAATGACTAGTAACTGACCCTATTGATTTTCAGGTCACTAGGTCAACGGTCAAGGTCACAGTGACTTGAAATAGTAAAATGGTTTCAAGATGATAACTCAAGAATGCTTATGCCTAGGATCATGTAACTTTATAGGTACATTTATCATGACTGGCAGATGGCCCCTATTAATTTACAGGTCACTAGGTCAAGGTCACAGTGATTCGAAACAGTAAAATGGTTTCCTGATGATAACTCAATAATAATTAGGCCTAGAATCATGAAACTGCATAGGTACATTGAGCATGACTGGCAGATGACCCTTATTGATTTTCAGGTCACTAGGTCAAAGGTCAAGGTCACAGTGACAAAAAACGTTTTCACACAATGGCTGCCACTACAACTGACAGCCCATATTTGCGGCATGCATGTTTTACAAACAGCCATTTTTTATTTGTATTCTTAATTTCTTACTGGAGCTTTTTGTATCCAATATTTACATTTATCAATATAAAGCATTTAATGACAAACTTCAAAACATGACACAATCTGTGAAAAGGCCCCTTTAAACATAACACATGCTGTCTTGTATTTAAGAACTTGATGATCTCACATTTTTCACCGTTTTCATATTAAAATATTGTTAAATATGCACAGGATCATCAGCGCGGGACTTTTGAGCAGGAGAGAGCCGTTCCAGTTTCCTGTTTTGAAGAAGAGGAACGGATATGCCACTGAACCGGTAGGCAGCGCTTGTACCTTGATAGCGGTAGAGATGAGATGATGATAATGGTAGTGGGATAATACTTTTTTAATGGTCTATTTGATGTGATTATAATGATGATGATGATGATGATGATGATGATGATGATGATGATGAATAGGAGAAGGAAGAGGAGGAGGAGGGGGAGGAGGAGGAAGTGGAGGAGCATAATTAATATTATCTATACTGTTATTATTATCATAATTATTGTCATTATTTTTTTTTAATAATTATTATTAATATTATAAGTACTATAATTAATAGTATTAATAATATTTATTTGTATATTGTTCCGTTAAGGAACATTATATATTCCTTTAACTATGACCTACAAGTAGCGTTTTTATTATGTGTATTCTAATATAGCCTTCTACGATGAAAAAATCGGGTAGAACAGAACGACAACGAAACAAAATGCCGCTTAAAGAAAGCAACACACCGGAAGTTTTCAGGGCCAGTATTAATTGCCAACAAACAATAAGATCGTCATACAAACCAGCAGTATCAGCTCAAGAAATGAGAAAAATGACGTCATCAGTAAGATCATGCAGCGAATGCCAGTTCTTAAAGAGCCCTTTATTGGAGAAGTCCTTGGAAGAAAGCAGAGAGTGTGCAAACGAGGATAGCCGTGTACTGGAGACGTCCTTGCAACAAATCAGCGCTCTCAGTAAAAGCAGCTCGGGCTCGAAACCGGATGAAACAATTGAGTCAAAGAGCGTCTTGAGATATGAACCGGATACATCAGTCCAACCAATGAGCTTCTTGAAATATGAACCGGAAACATCAGTTCGACAAATGAGCTTCTTGCGATCTGAACCGGATACATTAGTCGGACCAATAAGTCTAACAGAACGACAACAAAACAATATGCCGCTAAAAGAAAGCAACACACCGGAAGTTTTCAGGGTCAGCATAAGTTGCCAACAACCAATGAGACCGTCATACAAACCAGCAGTATCAGCTCAAGAAATGAGAAAAATGACGTCATCAGATAGATCATGCAGCGAGTGCCTATTCTCAAAGAGCCCTTTATTGGAGAAGTCGTTGGAGGAAAGCAGAGAGTGTGCAAACGAGGATAGCCGTGTACTGGAGACGTCATTGCAACAAGTCAGCGATTTCAGTAAAAGCTGCTCGGGCTCGAAACCGGATGAAACAATTGAGTCAAAGAGCGTCTTGAGATATGAACCGGATACATCAGTCCAACCAATGAGCTTGAGATATGAGCCGGATACATCAGTCCAACCAATCAGCTACTTGAGATATGAACCGGATACATCAGTTCGACAAATTAGCATATTGAGATCTGAACCGGATACATCGATCGAACCAAAAAGCGTCTTGAATTCTGATCCAGAAATATCAATGGGACCAAAGAGCGTTTTGAGATCTGAACAAAAGAGCGTATTGAGATCTGAACCGGATACATTAGTCGGACCGATACGCTTCTTGCAATCTGAACCGGATACATTAGTCGGACCGATTAGTCTAACTGAAGAACAACCAAACAATATGCCGCTTAAAGAAAGCAACACACCGGAAGTTTTCAGGGTCAGCATAAGTTGCCAAAAAACAATGAGACAGTCATACAAACCAGCAGTATCAGCTCAAGAAATGAGAAAAATGACGTCATCAGATAGATCATGCTGCGAGTGCCTATTCTCAAAGAGCCCTTATAGATCATGCCGCGAGTGCCTATTCTCAAAGAGCCCTTTATTGGAAAAGTCGTTAATAGAAAGCAGAGAGTGTGCAAACGAGGATAGCCGTGTACTGGAGGCGTCATTGCAACAAGTCAGCAAATTCAGTACAAGCTGCTCGGGCTCGGAACCGAATGAAACAATTGAGTCAAAGAGCGTCTTGAGATATGAACCGGATATTAGTACATCAGTCCGACCAATGAGCTTCTTGAGAAATGAACCGGATACATCAGTTCGACAAATGAGCTTCTTGAGATATCAACCGGATACATCAATCGAACCAACGAGCGTATTGAGATCTGACCCAGAAATATCAATGAAACCAAAGAGCGCTTTGAGATCTGAACAAAAGAGCGCATTGCGATCTGAACCGGACACATTAGTCGGACCGATTAGTCTAGCAGAAGGACAACCAAACAAAATGCCGCTTAAAGAAAGCAACACACCGGAAGTTTTCAGGGCCAGCATTAATTGCCAACATCCAATGAGACAGACATACAAACCAGCAGTATCAGCTCAAAAAATGAGAATTGAAATGACGTCATCAGATAGATCATGCAGCGAGTGCCAATTCCCAAAGCGCCCTTTATTGGAGAAGTCGTTGGAAGAAAGCGGAGAGTGTGCAAACGAGGTAAGCTGTGTACTGGAGACGTCATTGCAACAAATCAGCGCTCTCAGTAAAAGCTTCTCTGGCTCGGAACCGGATGAAAAAAATGAGTCGAAGAGCGTCTTGAGATATGAACCGGATATTAGTACATCAGTCCAACCAATGAGCTTCTTGAGATATGAACCGGATACATCAGTTCAACAAATGAGATCCTTGAGATCTGAACCGGATACATCAGTCCAACCAATGAGCTTCTTGAGATATGAACCGGATAAATCAGTCGGACCAAGGAGCGTCTTGAGATCTGAACCAGATAAATCAGTCGGACAAAAGAGCGTCTTGAAATCTGAACCGGATTCATTAGTAGGACGAACGAGCGTCGTTGGATCTGTACCGGAATTATCATCGGAACCAAAAAGCGTTTTGAAATTTGAACACAATAGAAAATTGAGTTCTGAACCGGATACATCAGTCAGACCAAAGAGCTTCTTGAGATTCGAATCGGAAACAGCAATGGAACCAAAAATGATATTGAGATCTGAACACAAGAGCGTTCAAAAATCTGAAATGGATACATCAGTTCGACAAATGAGCTTTCTGAGATCTGAACCGGATACATCAGTCCGACCAATGGGCTCCTTTACTTCTAAACCGGCTACATCAGTCGGACCGATGAGCTCCTTTAGTTCCGAACCGGATACATCAGTTCGGATGAGCTTCTTGCGATCTGAACCGGAAATATCAACTGAAACAAAGAGCGTCTTGAAATTTGAACCGGAAATATCAATGGAAACAAAGACTGTATTGGGATCTGAACCGAATGTATCAATGAAACCAAAGAGCGTATTGGAATCTGAACAAAAGAGCGTCTGTAGATCTGAACCGGTAACATCAGTCGGACCAAAAATCGTCTTGAGATCTGAACCAGAAATATCATTTGAACCAAAGAGCGTATTGAAATCTGAACCGAAAGTATCAATGGAAACTAAGCGCGTTATAAGATCTGAACTGGAAATATCAATGGAACCAAAGACAGTATTGAGTTTTGAACCGAAAATATCAATGGAACCAAAGAACGTATCGAGACATGAGCAAAAAAGCGTCTTGAGATCTGAATCGGAGACCTCGGTGGAATCTTTGAGCGAGTTTAAAAGCCCTTCACCAATCCCTCGACCTGAAGCAAGTTGCCCTACCCCAGAGAGCATTAGAGAGGTAAAGCAGCTATTGGGATCGAAATTGATAGAAACAAAAACTGAAACGGCACCACAACAATCACCAGAAACCATTAAACGCTTCTCGGAATTAAAGGTGGACATCTTCGTAGTGGGCGGATTTCAAAGAAAGCAATTCGAACAAGGTATGAATGCAGTCACTGAACAGTGCTGTAATAGATATCCTATATTCATGCAAGTGTGGTTTAAAATAAAAATAGGCATATGCGATTAAAGACATACATAAAAAAGACTAACACACATCGCGTCAAGTTTAATCCTTCACATATTACCCTCTTGCAAGCGCATAACTGAGCAACCTAATTTTTTTTTCTTCAGCGCGTTCTGTCTTCAACGAATCCTGGGTTCGATTCTGTGACCTTCCCTCACCTAGGCAGCACCACGCGGCGGTCCTTGTGGATCGGACCGTATACCTCATAGGTATGTGTAAAACAAGTACTGGAAGTGTGGTTGTGGTGGTTAACGAAATGATAATGTTTGATATGAAAGTAATGGCGTTGGTGGTGTGAGTATTACCATTTGCATTATATGGGTGTATGTGGTACTATATGTGGACGTAATGATGATAGGGATAGTGGTTCCTTTGTTAGTGTTGGTGTGAAAACGACATGATATGTGAACCTAGCGCGTTGATTCTTTTTATAGAGGTGTCGTATGACCATTTACATGAAATTAAACGATCATTACTGTTTTATTTCAAGGTGGACGTGACCCAACCGGAATTTTTCCGACTGAACCGACCAACACTGTGTTTGCGATCGAAATAGACGGCAAAACATGGGTCACCAAACCAAGAATGGGCGACGCGCGGATGAAGCATTGCGCATGCGCCGTGAACGAAGACATCTATGTTTTTGGTGGCATTGGTGCAGAAAAAAGGTATAACGATGTTGGCGAATTAAATATTTCCCCCTCTTACTCTTCATGATATGAATAATTTACCAAGTCCATTTAACTGCGATATTATTTGTTTCTAATAGTTTTACATACACAAACAAGTACAAATACAAATACATGTTTAATGCGACATTTTCATATTTCAGCATTCTGTCGACAGTGGAACAATTCAAAACACGTTCCAACACGTGGACCTTCATCGCCATGCTGACGTCACCTAGATACGCCGCCTGCGCAGCAACGTTGGGTGGGCAATGTTTCATCGCTGGCGGCAGAAATTCCTTTGCAAAGAAAAATGCGGCTAGCTATCTTGCCTTGTTCGAATGTTACAACCCTGCAACAAACACGTACGTAAGAATTAACGCATAGTCGTAATCGACAGCGCTTCACGCGAAGTTTTAAAATAATATATATATATATATATATATATATATATATATATATATATATATATATATATATATATATATACTACTTGAAATTTATTTCAAATTACAAAAAAGCTTTGTCTTAATTGTGTATTCATAATCTACTTCTCTGTGAATATCTTGTGATAAGCACTTAGATCATAATGTGTTCACTGAATTTAATCTTACCTGTGACGACATTTACTGGTCACTTCGCATATAGTGTCGAACAAAAACATTTTCTAGGTGGTCAATGAAGAGCTGTATACGCAAGCCGCGCTGCTACGCCTCTCTGGTCAGTGTGGAAGACAGCCTGTACCTATGCGGTGGACTGACCCTGCAGAGTGACCACTCCAAGCCCCGGAGTCTCTACGCCATCGACGTTTACCGGCCCCAATCACGTCAATGGACGCTCGAGGCGGATATGATGACGTCACGACATGCTGCGGGCGTCACTGTTGCAGGTACGTTTTGTTCGATTTAATCCGTTGTTATTATGTAAAATTAGAATAAAGAGCTCGTTTCTTATGAAATGGTTTTGCAAGATAATTGTTTTATTAATTGAAAATACAAGCAGTTAATCCCTATTTTCACGTTTAAACAGCGGACAACTGTTAAATTATACTTATTTGTCAATTAAAGTATACATTTTAGTATATACATTGTCATTATATTAAATGAATAAAATTTTAACAGTGTTTTAATAATGTATAATGGTGTAACCCATTTTCAGGAAGTCGCATTTACATGATTGGCGGGAGGTCCGAACCCAGTAGCCACATGTTGAGGAGCGTGGAGTGCTACGACACTGCGCACCGGAGATGGTGTCCCAAACCAGACGACCTCCCGTACCCCGCCAAGGGCATTATCTGCATGTCCGCGCTACAAAGACTCTAGATTTTTACTCATGAACAACAAAATAATAACATACATAACTTTATTTGATTGTCAATTTACTCCTAAAATAAATTGCCATGTTAAACAAAACACAAAGTGTTGTTTTAAACTTAATTTTACACATACATTTCTATCGAAAGTTATTGCACGATAAAAATTATTGGCCGTTTTGACACACATGATTCGGTCGAAGCATACATCGTTGCTGCAATTTGGATGGGCTACTGTATATAAGGCTAGTTTAGGTCCTCTGTCACAGACCTCCAGCTACTAGTCAAATCTTAAGGAAAAATTAACCCTCGCGTTAAATTGTGTTTTGTAAAAAAATATGTTTGTTTTGGAGTTTAAAACGACCGGAACAGAAATGACTTATGAGGTATTACAACTACATGCAACTGGTTTATGCTTGCAGGAAAGCAATAGCGAGCCCGCAATCTAACTATCGGCTGGGTATAAAATCGGCCCAATCGAGCCCTCAGCTCCGTAAATTAATACCATAACACATTGTCGATAATGTCTGAATACGTAATGAAAAATATAATATTTTCTCATTTGCGTTTGGGTTTAAATTGTAACATTCCAAACACACACACTGCAAGATCATAATGGTTTCGACCTAAATAATAACTCCAGTGCATGCTAAACGTGCGAGTGATGGAAAGCAGTGAGGATTCTCTGGTGCGGATGCTAGGGGGCGTTCCCGACGTACCGCTGTCGTCCACAACACGTACATATGGCAATTAGCAATTGTTGGAAGCAAAACCGAAACCAGCAGAAAGAAAAACTCGGAGTAAAATGCCTTATACATATACATGTATTCGAATTAACTCGCCGTGTAAAATGCACGCTTGGCATTTGACGTTCGTCGTCGGAAACCCACTTTATCCTACAGCTAAATGATTTTATAGAACAAATACGACTCATAAAGAAAAGATAAGGTTTTCTCCACGGTTATTTTTAGATAAGGTTTTCTCCACGGTTATTTTTAGAACACGTACATAAGGAATACTTTTTTTGGCCTTGCACCCCTGATTGCGTCGTTCAGGTCATTGGGTACGCAGTCGTTCAACGAGTTAACGAGTGCGTGTGTGTGTTTACGATGAATTATTTAGAGGATAATACACGGCTGAGATGGGCCGAGCAGTGATAATCGGCCCGCAGGGAGCATACCAGTAACCCTGGTTTGCGACCTGGGTCCGATTATCACTGCCCGGCCCGGCTCAGCCGTGTATTAACGTCTATAATATATATCTTACTTTTATACTAAATTATAGATGGACACAGGTTTTGAGTCATACTATAATACTATTTTGGTTATTCACTAAAATTTATGAAGAACCAGCTTTCCGTATATATACTTTTATTTTCATTCAATTGATTACGCAATTAATGACGTATCTCGTGTGACGTAATTTAAATGACGAAACTAGCTAGACGCTTTGGATTTAAGAACAACATACATTCGGACTTGGAGGGTTTTTATTTAACAATTAAATATTTTTTAAGCATCGAACGATTATTGTGTGTGTTTACGATGGATTATTATCATATTATGAGTGTGAATAACAGTGTTGGGATATAAAACTGGAATGAAACTGGTGAGACTCCATTTTCGATTTCGTTAAAATGTCGAATGTATACTTTAAAGGGGCCTTTTCACAGATTTTGGCATTTTGTAACTTATTCATTAAATGCTTTATATCGATAAATGTAAACATTGGATCGTAAAAGCTCCAGTAAAAAATCAAGAATAAAATTAAAAAAAGGAAAAGAACATTGCCCGGACCAGGTTTCGAACCAGTGACCCCTGGAGTCCTGCCAGAGTCCTGAAGTAAAAACGCTTTTCACGCTTTGGTAAATTGACAAAATTGAAAAAAGTTGACTCAGATTCGCAAATTTTCGTTTTAGTTATGATATTTGTGATGAAACAGTAATACTGAACATTAGCCATGCTCTAATATAGCCATTATATGCATCTTTTGACGATTTTAAAACCTAAAAATTATAAAGCGTTGCAACGCGAAACGATTGAATAATTTGGAGAGTTCTGTTTTTGTCGTTAAATTTTGTGAAACTACGAAGATTGCTTATATAAGGTATAAAATACGTCATTAATGAGTACTCGGCGGAATAGCTCAGTAGGCTGAAGCGTTTTTACTTCAGGACTCTGGCAGTACTCCAGGGGTCACTGGTTCGAAACCTGCTCCGGGCAATGTTCTTTTCCTTTTTTTATTTTTTTTCTTGATTTTTTACTGGAGCTTTTATGATCCAATGTTTACATTTATCAATATAAAGCATTTAATGAATAAGTTAAAAAAAATGCCAAAATCTGTGAAAAGGCCCCTTTAATAGCGCGATGTTTTGTTGAACAATTGATGGATTAAATTTAAGAAAAGTGTCAGTGAATTGTTCTTTAACTTTTTGAAGGAAATCGATATTGAATTAAAAGGGTAATTTTTTTGATGAATAAGTCGTTCCTTTGTCCACAAATAATTGCCTGCTTACAAGTTACATCCAGTGCTTTAAAATGGAAATGATGGATTGCGATGAAGAAATGTGTTCAGAATTTTAACACGCCATGGTCTGGAAGCAAATTAAACTTTACGAAAAAATTATGTTTTTTACACAACTTCGGTGAGTAGAACAATAACCAGTATATGTTTTACTTTGTATGTCAGTAAGTTAAGTGTGTAAAAAGAAAAGTTGTTTATAGACTAAAATTAACAATATCGGCGGGGATAAATGCTGAATCATGCTTCACGCAGGTGTCTACACATTTTGTAAATTTCAAAATGGCAGCCATGTTTGTTTTTGGTATTTAACAGTGGTTAAACAAGAATTGTAGTTTGAGTTGTACTTGAGTGTGTAACATTTGGAACGCTGATTAAAATTGAATCGAGGAGTATTGCGATATTTTGTCTCGTTTCTCTTCTTTTGCGTGGAATTCGTAAGGACTATTTCGAGTTCCGTAAACGGGAAAGATCACAATTCATATTACTACGCAATGATAGATTTAATGTGTGTTTTTTTTTTGCTTTTATTTTATCAATTTAAGACTACTATTTAAATAGCATCAGGAGTAAATTAAATAAAAAATAAATTGTAGGATAGGGTAACTCGCCCTTGAGTCGATTTTGCCCTTGAGTCGGACATTTTTATCTTTGTAGTTTTCAAAGATCAGTTTTGTATAGCATGATTTGTGACGTTATAACGAACAATTTACCCATCATACTCAAAATAAATACAATTTTGAAATGAAATGTAATCACAAATTATCTCACGATGAATTAGGATTCTTTTAAGTTTTAATTACTTCTGGTGACGGAAAATTCAGAATTTTCAATTATCGATTATCTTTATACCAACGGCATTTTGGTCAGATAAGTTTGAACGCATTCACAAATGACTTTATATTGAAAACATAACCTTATTCTATACTAATGAAATGTAATTTTCAGTGGTTTGCTCTATTGTATAGGTATTACAGTAAACAATGAATTACAACTCAATTAGCCTTTGAGGCGAACGCAATTTGCCCTTATGGGCTTGGCGAACATGAGTTTATGTAATGAAAGCGGCATACGGATGAGAATTAACCACATATACATTCCAAATAACATGACTCAATCTATAAAGACTCCCATAGCTCACAAACAGCAAGAATCACACAATGTTTTTCTTTTAATGTCTGTACTTTTCTTTGTCACCCCAGTGCTACAAATGGTTCCGCTGTTGTAAAGGTCGGATTACAAGTGACCATGTCATTTTTTCTCTTTTTCGGCGTAGCTGTTTAACGTCACTTGACCTTAGGTGAGCTTTAGGTTACATTCATAAATTGCCCGCGGCTACCCACGAATGAATACACTTCATTTAGTCTCATTGGCTGATTTGAGAATACCACCAGAACATTGGAAACATGGCCGCGTCTTTCTAACACTGTTGTACTGCGTGTTCAGCATGCAACAATTTTATCTCTTATGAAAAGGCATGATAGATAGAACAGTTTTACACTCAACTCTTCACATCAATACAAACAAGTGACCATGTCATTTTTTTTGTCTTTTTCGGCGTAGCTGTTTAACGTCAATTGATCTTAGGTGACCTTTAGGTTACATTCATAAATTGCCCGCGGCTACCCACGAATGAATACACTTCATTAAGTCTCATTGGCTGATTTGAGAATACCACCAGAACATTGGAAACATGGCCGCGTCTTTCTAACACTGTTTTACTACGTGTTCAGCATGCAACAATTTTATCTCTTATGAAAAGGCATGATAGATAGAACAGTTTTACACTCAACTCTTCACATCAATACAATTTGTGCGAAGATTCTACACCTTCGTCAGTTCGTGGTTAGTGTGTGTGAATGTCATAGTTTATATACAGGTCATCGCTGCGTGTTCACGACTACCTTATGAGCTGACCGGAGTTCGTGGTCAGTAAAATAATCGTTATATAATAAAGACGCTGTAGCGTGAACTAGGTGAACTGGAATTTTCTTTAGACCAGAAAGATGTTAAATGAAGATATCCAGCGATATAATTATGGTATGTCAATAAAAGATTCTTAATGTGTTTTCAACAATACCATGATAAATATTATTCTTAATTAATTTAACAAGAATTATTCCACCATATTGACTAGTGTATTAAGCATGAGCGCGATGATTCTCGATACTGTTAATACTCGAATCAAATAGGAATGCCCGACAAACCACTAAAACAGGTTTGTCGAAGAACGCGAGTATAAATATTTAAAATATGTACGGATACTTCGCGTGTGGCCGGCTGACTAATATGTGTTAATTTCACTTCCATTATTCGTTTGGTTTTCTGTTTTGTATCTATAGGTTTATGATTAGCAATATGTAATAATGTAAAATAAGCCGCAAAAACTCCGCGTAGCATCCCGTATTGCGTGTGATGCAGCTAAGAACTGCACAGAAAAAGACATTCGCTATCCTTGATCGCATTCATTTAACTCTTTACCTTTCATAAACTCCAACCACAATCAACGCCGTATATCTTTTTAAAAGATATTTCTTGTTTATAACTTATTTTCGTCAACATGTTTACAAAAGAATAAACTTATAAAATCAACACATTGCTGTTAGTGCAACTTGCATTTTTATAAATAAAGGGAATGAATAACCAAATAAATGCTAAATAAATGCTAAATACAAATCTGTGTCCGTGTTAAGGGCGAATGTGTCCGACCCATGGGCGAATGCAGTGGGTATTGTAATTCAACTATTTTTCAATGATCATAAGCTGGGAATCAAATAATCATTTGTAAAATAGATTCATATGATATGATAGTTAAAGCCTGCACAAGCCGAGTCCCGGCTTTGATCACAAAGCTTTCTTCTTATAGACTTATACCGCTAACCCGTCCGACTCAAGGGCGAGTTACCCTACATAGAATACTATGTAAGTGTGATTGTGTACTTAAATTTATCCCACTCGTCTCAGAAAGGCTTACAAGGCTCGGCAAGACTCGCCATGTAAACCTTTCTTCACTCGTGGGATAAACTTAAGTACACAATCACACTTACATAGTATTCTCTATATTGCCAAAACAGGAAATGTTAGTTCATTGCTTATCTGATTGCACTTCATTTTATTATAGTAAATCAGAATGTATACACTTAAAGACACTTCTAACGAAAGACATGTTGAATCCTTTCTCGACCTTATATCAACGGTTTTCTCGTTATTTGATTTTTCATAGATTTTTTTTTAATTTGCTTAACGAGCGCTTTCACTAAACAGTAAACTCACAACAAAACTCAATCCAAAAATATTAAGTTTAAGTGAAAATCATTAAATTGTTTATCGAACATGCTTTTCATTAATATCCGATCCTGTAGGCAGAGTATTGTTATGTCAATTCGTTTCTCTGATCACATATGGAAACATGAACTCAATCGAGAGACCATCAGTTGACTGCTAATATAATGAGCCGCGTTCTGAGAAAACAGGGCTTAATGCATGTGCATAAAGTGTCGTCCCAGATTAGCCTGTGCAGTCCACACAGACTAATCAGGGACGACACTTTCCGCCTAAATTGGATTTTTGCTAAGAAGAGACTTCATTTAAAAGAAAAATGTCATAAAAGCGGAAAGTGTCGTCCCTGATTAGCCTGTGTGGACTGCACAGGCTAATCTGGGACGACACTTTACGCACATGCAACTGACACTGACGCTTTAAATAAAACTCAACCATGTTCAATTGAAAGTAAATACATTTTAAAGTCCATTAAATTATATTGTTTAATTATATCCATGCATGCCCTGACTATTGTGGGCGTTTTAACGATAAGTAGATCTGATCCGTCAATGATATATATTTAGAATATAAACCATGCACGTAAAACGAGACTGAACACATGAAATGACGTTACGGTTGTGCAGACAATGCACTAGTACTACGTATTCAATGTTGGATCGTGCACGGGGCACACGAGCGGTTGAAGTAGTACACTTAATGCGCTATGAGATTCGTCTAGCCAGTGAGAGATCATACTGTCCGAGGATGTAGGACAGGACCACATGCGTCATACAAGTGTACGGAACGCCATTACTGACTTCATATGACTGCTGTCGTTGTTTGAAGTGCATTAATCATTACTTTCAGTGGAATATACATTATGCTTTGTGCAATTTTCTTTACGTTCGGTACATTCGTCATTATATGCAGTAGTTAAAGCATTACGCGAAGCAGTAACAACATTATATTCTGTTCACACTTCTTGTAAGACGTTCTGTACATTCGACATTATGTGATGTAGTTACATTATTACGCACTGTAGCAATAGCATTACGTGCTGTGATATCTTCTTTACGTTCGGTTCATTCGTCATTATGCAATTTATGGGCTGTAGTTACAGCAATTCGCGCAGTAGTTACAGTATTAAGTTCTGTGCTAGCTTCTTTACGTTCGGTACATTCGTCATTACGTGCTGTAGTTACATCATCATGTGCAGTAGTCACATCATTTTGTTTTGTTCAAACCTCTTTACTTAACGTACATTCAACATTATGTGTAGTAGTTTCATCATTACTTGCTATGTAAACGTCTACACGTTTGGTACATTCGTCATTATGTGTGGTATTTTCATCATTACGTTCAGCAGTAACATCATTCCGTGCTGCGCAAACTTTATTTATGTTCGGTACATTCGTCATTACGTGCAATAGTTTCATCATTATGCGCTGTACTAACATAATTACATGCCGTGCGAACTTCTTTACGTTCGGTACATTCAACATTATGTGTTAATAGTTTATTCATTACGCGCTGTGCAAACGTCTTTACGTTCGGTACATTCGTCAGTACGTGCAGCAGTTACATAATTATGTGCAGTAGTAACAACATTACGTGCTGTGCAAACTTCTTTCCGTTCGGTACATTCGTCATTATGTGCAATAGTTACATCAATGCGTGCTGTTATAAAAACATTACGTGCTGTGTAACTCTCGTTCGTTCAGTACACATCATTACGTGCACATAGCTATAGCATTACGTGCACTAGTTACATAAACATATGCAGTAGGCTCAACATTACGCACAATATTTTCTTATACGCAGTGTGACAGTCGTATATGTGTGCTGAGTATTAATACTGAATCTATCATGACCATCATGACGGATATATGATTAATTCTTACTAAATTAAAACTTGAAACACATATAAATACTTTTAAAACGTAAAGATAACTCCTGATATATTTTTTAAACTATCACGGAAAGAGATGAGATCACTAGATATTATTCACAGTGCTGATATCATGAAGTTAAGCGTTGAATGTCTGAAATTTGGAGGTCAGAACCTGCCAGTCTAAAAGCAGAATGAGCCAAAATTTGAGATATCAAAAGATGTTCTAGAAGGACTCGTTGAGGCCGGGTTTTCAGTGCTGGATAAATGTCTCGGTTGTTATCTGTCTCAGAAAGAACCGTGTATCGCAAAATGAGCAGGTTTGATTTACTTATTTGTGATTTTACGGACATCGACGATCAAAGCCTTGATTCAGTGATGCAAGATAGTAGCTCCAGGCTGTATACATTTACCAATTGGCCATTATAAATATGTCGGTTGACCGACTCTCTTATGTTCCGATTTAACGAAGCGGTCGACAGGTGCTGGGCAGAAATTATCTTATTTGACCATGTCAAAGAATATTTTCGATGGCTTTTCAAGATAAGTTTATTCAGACTGTGTTGCATAACTTATCTTCTTTGACATCTTTAAGTATATATTTTTAGGCAGTCACGTTTTGGTTTGCACCGTGATAACCGTGGTACATTTTAATGTAAACTTAATTACCTTCTCTTAAAATTTGGTAAATATTTAAATTAAGATTCTATAATTTTATTAAAACCATTATTTTCTCTATAATTAATCATCTATTACATTATATTCTTTATAATTAAACATCTAAAAATTATTCAGACTGTGTTGCATAACTTATCTTCTTTGACATCTTTAAGTATATATTTTTAGGCAGTCACGTTTTGGTTTGCACCGTGATAACCGTGGTACATTTTAATGTAAACTTAATTACCTTCTCTTAAAATTTGGTAAAAATTTAAATTAAGATTCTATAATTTTATTAAAACCATTATTTTCTCTATAATTAATCATCTATTACATTATATTCTTTATAATTAAACATCTAAAATTAATCTCCAAAATTCAAAAATCCTATTCATAAAATTATGGTTGTTGTGATAAAATATTTATTAATAATTTTCTACAATTATGAATATATAAATACCAACTATGTTACAAGACATTTTGACATAACTTAATGCTATAACTACCGCACGTAATGCTACATAACAACTGCACTAATGACGAACGTACTCAACGTAAAGAGGTGCTCGTATATGCTGTTTTTTTTACTTGAAGTATTTGTCTTTGATATAGGAGCTGTTGGTTCTATCACTTCTATAAGTGTTAAAAAATTGAAATAAATGATCCGACTTAAAAAAAAAAAAAAAAAATAAATAACAAAGGCAAAGAACAAATAAAAAAGCTATTGATACGGTACGTATACACCAGCGTTTAAACGTCTATATAAAACCGTAGTTGGAAAAGAGGATAAGGACTAAATGTGCCCAACATTTTGTATGTAAAATTGAAATGTTGTTAAAACCTGTTCTCAAATGAATTGTTTTTCAAAGGACCATGAAATAGGTATACAAAAAACGATTGCACATTTTAACACATTGACCGCTTTCCAATACAGCCCATGTACACACATGACCCATGCTCTGTGAAAACGGACCATAGCGCATATACGTAAAGTGTCGTACCTGATTAGATTGTGCAGTCCACTCAGACTAATAAGGGAAGACACTTTCCGAATTGACTGGACTTTCGCTAAGAAGATACCTCTTTCATGCGAAAAAATCCATGAAAACGGAAAGTGTGCGAACTGCACATGCTAATCCGGGACGCTACTTTACGACAACGAATTTAGTCCAGTCTGCCTAGAACGCGACTGATATAATATACCATTTCAGTCATTTAACATAGGCGTATTTTATGTTCAAATCGTGGTAGGGAAAATCAAGATGCAATTAAACATTACATCGGGAAACAATATGGGCATACCGTTTCACGTTAATAGGTTAGAACATCACGTTCACTTGAACTCAATATGTGTAAAATACGTGTTTTGTTTTTTACTGGCTGTGTGACCTTGCATGTATAAAATGTATGATTATGGACAGACCCTTAATACAAATCCTAATATTAAACAAGCCTTCAATACAGCCATCTCACTTCTATAAACACATGTTAAACATTAGTGTCTGTTTTATTTTAAGTACATGGTACCCTGTAAATACGCTCCAACTAAGTTGGGTTGTGGAAACAGTCATTATAGACTCGTACTATTTAATAGAATACCATATATATGTTCAATCTTAATCCGGGCCATACTTGTTTATACCATAAACACGCTAATCGGCTGATCGTCTTCTCAGTCAAGCAAACAAATATTGATAAAATGTCCGTAGACTTAAAGAGATAAGTTGTATAGCCCTTGGCAGAGATTTTAAGTTTTAAGGACTGACCGTGTTTCAATGGTTACCATGAAGAAGACAAACACCACAAACCACAGCTGGAGCTATCAATCATTTCTTATTAATAGTTGTTTGTGTAATTTAAAATTAACCCTCGTCCTGTATCGCTTTTAATACATAGAAATTAATTGTGTTGTAAATATTATTTTACTATCACTCTTTTGCGAAAATCCCATGTCATTCAATATGAAAAATAATCTCTTATTAACTGCCCTCCAAGTCATACAAAGGAATATAGCATAATTTAAAAGAGAAAACCATAATCCTATTGAATCCTGCATTACAATTGTTCAGTTGGCTGATAATCTGAACTTGCGAATGACAGTTTGCACTGCTTATCAAATTATCATGTAGGTGGTATGATAATAGTAAAGCCAATAACTTAACCCATTTATGCCTAGTGGACTCTCCCATCCTTCTAAATTGGATCAATTTATTTCCAAAATTAGGGATATCAAGTATATTTATTTCTATATTAAGAATATTTCATAAAGAAATTCCTTTCAAGCAAACAGCGCAGACCCAGATGAGACGCCGCATTATGCGACGTCTCATCTGGGTCTACGCTGTTTGCAATGTCCTTTTTTCAGGACGCTAGGCATAAATGGGTTAACGTACATGTAGTAGTTATGGTATGACATCTTTTTGATTTCTCAATCGTCACGAGAAATACTTTCACCCTGGTGCCTCTTTGTTGGTTAGAATGACGGGTCTGATATTTTCGTCGCTTTTTAAAATAAATAATTTAGTCTTTCTGAAAATCTGTTTTACGCCTTGCATAGCCGTTTTTTGGTTTTGGGATGGCACACGATATAGAATAGTTTTTCTATTGTGTTGTCATATTGTAATGTAACAGTTTATAACATATCGTTTATCGTTTATTCTTATGAGTTTATTCTCATGATGGACATTAATAAGGATAATATGTATATTTCAATAATATGTATACGCAATGTTAAGATGACGTTTGTGTGTAATGTAACAGTTTATAACATATCGTTTATCGTTTATTCTTATGAGTTTATTCTTATGATGGAAATTAATAAGGGTAATATGTATATTCCAATAATATGTATATGCAATGTTAAGATGAAGTTTGAGAATTTAATAATACATCTTGGGAGGTATTTGCATAAACTAGGACCTGATTTAAGATTTATTTCAAGTAAGAACACAAATACGTTTACACCCAGGGTTGAGTATAATTGGAATCAATAAAATGGAACGTCAGACCTGATTTAAGATTAAATTCAAGTAAAAACACAAATACGTTTACACCCAGGGTGCGATTATTGTGATCAATAAATTGGGAAGTCAATTAGACAAAAGAATCAAGGTCATATACTTAACAATGAGTCCAGAGTCAGCATATAGATACGAGATTAAAAGTAACACACATGGTCATCAAACAGCACAGATGTAAGGGTCACCTATTGTCTGGGATACACAAGTTATGGTACTGACGAATATAACGGAATTACTCTAAACCAATATAAATTGATTAGTACCAATATAAATTGATTAGATTTTAGTATATTCGCCAAGCAAGTAAATACATGAAAAATGTTCCTTCTAGAATATTCTGACGAATCAACCAATGAATAATAACCATACTAGCTGTGGACCAATCAAAATCTTAAAAGAAAATATATGCAAATTAATTTAGAGACAAAATGGGGATGTTTAGAGGGAAAGGGTGCTCCGCGGTTAGGTTAGAAAGATACTACAGCTAGACTTAGAAAATAATTTTGAGACTATAAATACAATTTTGATGTTAAGAAATAGTTAGAAAAATAAAAGAAATAATTTTGAGAAGTCAGAGACTTGTTTTACTTTCACCAAATACACTTACATTCGATTACGTGACAACATTAAAAATAAATCAGAGAGCCGAGGTTGCTTATTCCATCAAGTGCAATTGGACCCAAGGTAATTGCCCCCAAGAGTATTCACTTATTGTTTTACATGAGTACATTGTACATGTGCGAAACCCCAATTTTATACATCTACTAATTTTATACTCGAAAGTTGAATGAACGATTTGAACAACGATGCGTTTTACATGATGTCCAATTAAAATCAGATAAACGTAAACTGAAAAAATGTTGTTTCATGTGTCACATTGTGTTTCTCGTTATAAACGCTCATAGGCTCCGTACGACTTTGAGGCCTGTCGTTTTGATCTCACGCAAAGCATTGAGTGACGTAAATAAAAAACCAAATATTACTAGTGTATGTAATCCATGGCGATTTCAAAGATAGACATAGTATATAGAGGCTTTTATTTATTTCCTGTTTTACATCAGCTGGGACAATTAATATGAGCTTCGTGTGTGGGAAAACTGGGCTAAAGTGCGTAAAGGGTCGTCCGAAATAAGCCTATGAAGTCCGCACAGGCTTATCAGGGGCGACACTGTCTGCCTAGACTGAATTTACGTGTTTACAACTGATGTCCATTTAACGAACTAATGTATACAGGCGGAATGTGTCGTCCCTGATAAGTCTGTGCGGACTGCACATGCTAATCTTGGATGACACTTGAGGCACATGCATTTTGCCCAGTTTTTCCAGAACGAAGCTCGTTTTTCACGAAAGCTTTTCCATTATTCATTAAGCACGCTATTTTTTAAGTCACATGCAGAATAGGAAGAGCATAATTCGAAGCATGTGTTTTCTGTAGTCTAAATAATTAGACGTAATCTACCGATTATATCGTTGTATATCGACCTCATATATAGGATTAGTGTTTTCTGGAGTCTCCTTTATTGTTTGTCTGTGAATGGGTTGATGATCAATCCATTACGCCCTAGTTTAGATACTTAAGATGGGGACATAGTTGTCATACAGAATGTACAAAGAGCACTACAATTAGGTCGCAAGAGTGACGTAGTATTCCATAGCATACATGCATTGATTCGAGATCGTATAGGCTGTTTTTTTTACTTATAGAATTTTAAGTTTTAAGGACTGGTTACCATGAAGAAGACGAACACCAAACACCACAGCTAGCGCTATTAATCATTTTTTATTAATAGATCTTTGTGTACATATAAAATAAAAAAGAATTGTTTCTATCATAGGTAATATTATGTAATATAACACTTCAAAAGATAACTGTTTGTTGTTTGGATAAGATGGTGAAGTGTGGTACTTTACAAGGGTCAGACGTGTACAATGAGTCAATGACGCATGTTTAAAGGGGCCTTTTCACAGAATTTGGCATTTTTTTAACTTATTCATTAAATGCTTTATATTGATAAATGTGAACATTGGATCGTAAAAGCTCCAGTAAAAAATCCAGAAAAAATTTTAAAAAAGGAAAAGAACATTGCCCGGAGCAGGTTTCGAACCAGTGACCCCTGGAGTCCTGAAGTAAAATCAGAGCTACTGAGCTATTCCGCCGTGTACTCATTGCTGACGTATTTTAAACCTTATATAAGCAATCTTCGTAGTTTCACAAAATTTAACGACAAAAACAGAACTCTCCAAATTATTCAATCGTTTCGCGTTGCAACGCTTTATAATTTTTAGGTTTTAAAATCGTCAAAAGATGCATATAATGGCTATATTAGAGCATGGTTAATGTTCAGCATTACTGTTTCCTCACAAATATCATAACTAAAACGAAAACTTACGAATCTGAAACAACTTTTTTCAATTTTGTCAATTTACCAAAGCGTGAAAAGATCCCTTTAAGACAAATGTAGGACTACTTGTAACCTATATCACACACAGTTATTGCAAAATTCCTGAATTGTAACCATCTACACCAGACTGTAAATATGTACATTATGTCCTATTTATAAACTGGCATAATTTATCTAAAAGTGATCATCTTAATACAACTATATGAGAACTCATAACGTTTTTCAGTATGATTATATGTCCGATGATTACGTGTAAAATCTGAAATAATACTAAAGGTTGTTATAAGCCTCTCATCGTATAAATCTTAATATTAATTCGCATAGATATTAACGTATACCCGTATATTGTAATACTACGGTCACCAAAATTTTCGTATACCAACACACTTAAAATAATATTTTGGTGTTTGGAAACTGGAAATTATAATAGTGCTCTGTAATTTCCGATTTCTGAGAGTCACATGTTAACGTATTTGACATGAAATCAGATAACGATCTGATACTGTCATACATTATATCGGAGTAATTGGTCCAACTGGGGAGCCAAGCTTAAGTGAAAACATTACCAACAGAGCAAAATACTATTAACAATATTTTAATAATGTATGTAAATTTCGCAATATAGTGTTAAAATTTCGCCGACATCATCAATAAAAACACACAGTAGTAACAATACCCTGTTACGATGTTTTAAGTGTCATTAATACGTCGGATTTAAAATTCTACGCAATCAATCTATTTTGAAATACGCCGAATTACCCTAAACTCTAGTTTAAATGCAAACTTATTGTATACCCGCATGCCCGAAGGTATTCGTCTTTGTTGCAATAATAAAAGACACAACAATAAAACTTGTAATCTGTATACGGAGAACGTCGGATTATAAGCAGAAAATAATTATATTTGCTTAGTGGTTGCTAGGTAAAATAAGAAAAGAATACAAGTTTTAGCCCGTGGGCGGGTTTATTGGTATATATTGACATGACCGTTTCGCTAACTTCTGTTCAATCGTATTTTTTAAACATGCTATTGAAATTAGCAGTTTTTGTGATTGTTCTGGAGACGGGATGGGTCCAGGGTAGGCATTTCTGATGACGTTTTCTTTTCTTATATAATTCAAATGTATTATTAAAATCTTTAAAAGCATGCGTTATGCTTTTTCTGCTATAAATGTTTGTTTCCGTTACACTTAATTGTTTATTTCACGCTAATTATTTGCTTGTTTCTATTTATTAGTGTTATTGTTATTCCGCATTTTTTTCTTCGTACTCAATTCTGGTATAACTGCGTGTAAGCATTCACAATAAAGTTTTTTTTTGCTAAAGCAACTATTTCAAATTATGCGAATAAACCAAACACATTGTTTTAAAATGGTTACTAACCGTATAATTATAACTTATGAGTGCGCACTGTCGGACCGTATTTGGTACAAAAACGAATATGGTACATTTGTACCATATTCGGCCGAATATGGTACAAATGTACCATACTCGGACCGAAGATGGTACAATTTTCGACCGAATATGGTACAAACATTGTACCATATTCGGTTGGAATAAGTTTTTCTATGCTCGCCAAAACGTATTTGGTACATACCAAAAAAACTCATAAAAATGAAAATGGCCTACGTATATGGTACATAAATTATGTATTTCTTAATAAATGAAATAGTCTGCCGATGTGTAAACTTTTTTTCAAACTCAAATACATTGTATTAACCTAATATTGGAAGTGACAAAAGTATCATCATCATCATCATCATCATCATCATCGTCGTCGTCGTCGTAACTAGCAGTAACAGAAACAGCTAACCTAACCACACTTTAGATGGATTTTGCTGGTTGTAAACTGTTTCGCCGGCTAGCTCAGTCGGTTGCGCGTCAGATTGGCACGCAGGCGGCCTGGGTTCGATTCCCGGGCGGGCCAGATACTTTCGTGGAGATCATTAATAGCAATTTTCAAATTTTTAAAACTTTTTTTTTTCGAAAGTGTATTTTCACCAAAATCCGATTTAAGAGATTTTGAGCTCTTTTAAATGAATATATCTCTCCAAAAATAAGGATGTTTGACTGGCTGCTTTAGACAGGTGTGACTGTATTCCTAAACATTACTTTGTAAAGTTGATTTGTCGTTCCGACGTCATATTGCTGAGAAGCCGACAAAGCTTTGAAGTTTCCGATTTTTTCTTTGATAACGTGCCGCTTTAAAAAGGCGGGAATTTTGCACACGAGTCTTACTCAGAAGTCAGTAACCATATTTGACTTGGCGGTCGGCAAGAAAAGTTGTGATTTTCGACTAGAAAGAATTGAAATCCAAACTTTCTTCAAACTTCAAAAGAATTCTTGACAGTAAGTACTGTACATAATTTTAATTTTCAGTTGTCTTAATATGCATTGATGTTTTAACATGCATTGATTTTTATGTTTTATGCCCCCCCCCCCCCCCTCAGAGTGCATTTGCAGTTGTCCGTCCGTCTATCCAATTGTCCGTGGCATTCCTTCCGGGTGCGTAACTCCTAAACTGCTAAAATATTTAAGCTACAGTCATTTTTTCGAAAGTGTATTTTCCACCAAAATAAGATCGAGCTCCTGTAATCTGTAGATTTGAACATTTTAAATTTTATGGAGTTTATAGGTCTTTGACCTTCGAACCCTGCCTAGTCGTGACTTCTGGTGAGCGACCTAGGCCCCCAGGGCCCCTTCTTTATATCCCTTCCATCCACGTAGCATTGGTTTCTACAGACCGTTTGTCCGTTGACCGCCATAAGTTTGCCCGCTATTTTTCCCCTGAATTTGAATTCGGTTGGATTTCAATGAAACTTTACATGAAGTACTTGCTACTTTCATTGCGCATATTGCCCGGAAGTTCGGATTGTAAATTTTAGCGGAGCTATCAGACGAGTGATTTTAGCTCAGCTCATGTCGTGAGACATTCGTTTTCGACACGCGGTGTTCAATACAAGCTCTATTAACTAATGAAGTATAAATGTATAATAACTTATTATATTATTTCAGATGAAGGAAGCAATTAGGAGAAAAAGGAAGCAATTAGGGTGCTTGCCCAGGTCGAAGTACGACATTATTGTCAGATGTTTAAACGGATCGTTCGATGTCCCTGTGAAGAAACGGACACCTGAAGAGAATAATTGTTTGGCCATGATTAGAAAACGTAAGGACTTCGAGCTTGGTGACCGGGGTTCTTTATTGTGTGGCGGAAAGCAAGTCCTTGTGAAAGAAGATCTTCCTAGATTTGTTGAGAAGATGTTCATGGAAAACAAAGGATGTGGAGCAAGGGTTATTTACAACAAACTGAAAGTAAATTACACGGGGTTCTCGGAACAAGCTATCCTTGAAATACTGTACAATAGCAAGTATTACCATGAGAAGTATCCGAGATTTACAAACAAGCCAAAGCCAAAGACAATTACAGAAGAGGAACCAGGCAAAAGATGGCAGATTGACATAATTAACATGAAAATTCAAAGTGTTAGCTACAAGGGGTCCACATACAGTTATATTCTACAAGTCGTGGACGTTTATTCTAGGTACGTTATGCCAAAACCCCTGAAAACGAAGAGTTCGCGTGAAGTTGCAAAGGCATTAGAGGACGTGTTGATGGTTAACCTTGCCCCTGACATCATCCAATGTGACAACGGACTGGAATTTAAAGGCCCTAGTATGAAACTTTTGTTGAACAAGTACAACATCAAAATGATCAATAGTAGGCCGTATCATCCTCAATCACAGGGCAAGTGTGAAAGGCCAAACAGTGTTATAAAGGCCAAGATTCTATTTGCAACAAAAAGTAAACGTGGATTTAACTGGGTCGAAGGGCTTCAAGATTTAGCCTATGCCATAAACACAAGTTTCAAACGAGTTCTTGGGGGTCTCACGCCCTTTGAAGCCTACTACGGAAGAAGTCATGTTTTTACCAAAGAACGTCATAGTTCTCGTGAAATAAAGAAAACCATACGGCGAGCAAATAAAAAGGCTTACAGGTCGCTGTTGAAAAACGCAACTTCCCCAAGCAAGTACAAAGTAGGAGAGACAGTATTAATTCGCTATCCCTTTCGAAAATCCAGGGTGCCAACCAAAAGATATGTTATCGAAGGCAAGGTAGAAAAAGTAAAACGAAATGGTGTTTATATCGTGTCATTTCAAGTACCGAACAAACCCGAACTTGGATTCGTAAGCAAATCGGTTGGGGTCGAAAACATGACTAGCCTAACTGTTGCGTTAGAGAAACAACGAAAAATTAAAAAACATTCATTAAAACAGAACCGCTCAGAGAAACAAAATCACAGAACTAAGTACTATCATGTTTTAACACACCATGAAAATCTGCAGTTGTTGGATGGGGTGAATATTGCCATGGACCCAAATCCGGATGGAAATTGTCAATTTGCTGCTATATCGCATCAACTTGGTAAAATTGGTATATACAAAGACGTAGATGCTTTACGTAAGGAAGCAGTCCATCACATTGTAGAAAACAGATATTTCTATGAAACTTTTGTCTATGATGAAACATTTGATGAATACGTTAAGAATATGTCTAAGAATGGGACATACGGCGACAACCTCACGCTCATTGCACTTATGAGAGAATATAATTTGCAGTGCCTGGTAGTTTCTACCCGAGGACTAGAACACTCATCGATTGTGTCAGCAGATGGAAAGTTCGATGGTGATGTTGGAACAATTGCATTGGGGTATTTCCCAGAAGGATTTGGCATGCATTACGTTAGTATCCGTATCAATCAACGCGTGTACAAGGACATAATATCACGCTTAGAACAGTCGTATGACAACGGTGACTCTGGCGACAGCGCTGCGTCTGGCGACAACGCTGCGTCAGGCGACAACGCTGCGTCTGGCGACAACGGTGACTCTGGCGACAACGGTGACTCCGGCGACACCGCTGCGTCTGGCGACAACACTGCATCTGGCGACAACGCTGCGTCTGGCGACAACGGTGACTCTTGCGACAACGGTGACTCCGGCGACAACGGTGACTCCAGCGACAACGGTGACTCCGGCGACAACGGTGACTCCGGCGACAACGCTGCGTCTGGCGACAACGGTGACTCCGGCGACAACGCTGCGTCTGGCGACAACACTGCATCTGGCGACAACGCTGCGTCTGGCGACAACGGTGACTCTTGCGACAACGGTGACTCCGGCGACAACGGTGACTCCAGCGACAACGGTGACTCCGGCGACAACGGTTACTCCGGCGACAACGCTGCGTCTGGCGACAACGGTGACTCCGGCGACAACGGTGACTCTGGCGACAACGGTGACGTCTCTGTGTGTTCAGCCCTGAAAGAGCTTCAAGATATGATAAACAATAGGAGGGCACAGAAGCGAACGACTTTTCCATTTCTGATGTTGCCACTTCACATTCAAGTTGAAATTTTTAAGTTCTGCATACAATCAAACCCGTCAATCCAGTTTGTGTTGGCGAAGGTCGGCAAACCCTTTAGAGATTTAATAAGGTCAATGAGTTTGCAAACACCTAGAATTTACATTCGGCCGGATATTGGACTAGATACTAGTAACAGAAATCCTGTTAGCGTTCGTTTCCTATTAACAAGAGCGGGCAGAAACAGCGGTCTTATTTCGGCAATAAAAGAAATCATCAAGGGGCCAAAATGGGCAAACGCATGGCTGCGTTTGCGTGTTAGTGGAATCGGTTGGTATGATATCATAGATGTCATGTACAGACATTACAGGTGAAATATACATGTATATCGGTGTTTGGAAACCTGTTATGTTATTTTTGTGATTGATGATTATGTTCTTCTACCGGAAATTTGTTGTCATTTGCTCATTTACTGGTAACTTTTTACGAAGCACATTTGGGATATTTTGGCTGCTACTAAAATGAATGTATATATGTATATTATGTCTTGTCAAAATGCTACAGTTGGATTAAAATTTAAATGCTGTTCTATGTTCTTCAATATTACTTTGAAAAATCCTGTCAGTATACCAATAAATGAAAAAAGTACAAGTTTGTTGAATCTCTTGAATGAAACAAATTATAAAATACAAAATGTAAAATGAATATGTGATGATGATGATGACAAAACATTTGTGATGATGATGATGGTAAAAAAATTGTGATGATGATGGTGGTGGTGATGATGATGACAGTGTTTATGATGATTGGGGTTTGATGATTGTGGTGATGATGATGATGATGATGATGATAATGATGATGATGATGATGATAACACACGTTTTGGGATGATGATGACAGCGATGTTTATCGGACGATGATGATGGTTATAATGATGATGATAAGTTTTTAGATGATGATGACGGCGATGTTTATCAGCCGACGATGATGATAATGATGATGATGATAACAAAATATTTGTGATGATGATGATGGCGATGTTTATTGGCCGATGATGATGATGATATTCTCATCGTCGTCATCATCATCACAACATCCTCATTATCGACCGAAAACATCGCTGTCATTATCATCACACAAAAAACTTTTGTGATCACCATTACGATCATGATAATGGATATGATGATGTTGGTTTTGATGGTGATGATGATGGTGGTGTTGGTAAAGATAACAACGATGATGATCATTGGGGTGTTGATAATTGATGTGATGATGATGATGATGATGATGATGATGATGATGAGATAACGATGATGATGATGATGATGATGATGATGAGATAACGATGATGATGATGATGATGATTACGATGATGAGTGTGTATCATATTCGGAACGAATGTGGTACATTTTTCATCCGAATATGGTACAAGTTTGTACCATATTCGGTCAGGCATTTTACCCCAAAACTGCAGATACGTATATGGTACAATTAGACAGTTGTACCATATTCGGCCGAATATGGTACAAACTTGTACCATATTCGTTTTTGTACCAAATACGGTCCGACAGCGCACAGTGTTAAAATAACCCTTTAACTGAATTTTATCCTAACATATTTTTTGCACTCAAGCTGATTGTAATTCTTGACATCTCGTTTTATTTATTTATACGTTTACGAATATGTAAGAACATACTTTAAAAACATAATATTCAATACTTTTAAAAGAGGTATGTTAAATCAACATTTTTTAAAGTGTTTTGTTTAATGATATATTTAGATTTTCCGAATACATATCCTTCATCTTTTAACATATAACGTTAATTGCAGTGCGGAATAAACTTTTTCTTTCACATTGTTTTAATGTTTTACCTAAAGCATGTTTACTTCAAGCGTAAATAAATATGGTCAAAACTTGTAGTAAGTTGTACATATCAACGTTATGCTTTCTAAAGCCGTTTGCAATTCTAATATAAGAGTTAAATATCAAAGGACTCAATTTGCAAGGTTTCATAATTCCATTATCCTACATTATTTCACATTGACTAAAAACTTACGTCTTTGAGAATCGCTGGTGCAAACAGATCATCTCAACTTTTTATATTTTGGCCCTAAAACATTCCATAAATTTTGAGTGCTATTGTTTTATGGACTTTTAGATCCATATGTATGTAATCAAACCACTGTTGATTCTGTGTTTTTATAAAACCAAATTATGACATTCTGTAAGCTTGATGATCTTTTGTATTTCAATTTGAAGAGCATGACCCGGTTAATAGTTCTTAAGATTTATACATATTCCTAAGTTTGCGAATCTGTTTATTTAACGTTTTTCTTAAGATCCTGTGTTTGTAGGGCAGATTTCGTCAGAAAATCTTACGGTATTTTAATGAAACGTTTTAATTGCATCGTTGTATTGCAGCTTTGAATCAGGCCGTTTGGCTTGAGGATATCACCCAGAATGCTAAGACTCGCAATCTGGACCTGGGGTTGCCGGAAACTCTTCAGTTCAAGCTGAAGGGCATCGGGAAACAGGATCTGACCTTGAATCTCGTGGAAAACAAGCGACTGAACCAGAACGCTCCGGTATACGAGGTCCACACAGAGAATGGTCAAAATAAACTGGTCAAAAAAGAAACAGCGCCCATTACCGTAAGTTTGGTGACATCGGCTAATACGTCTCTATTATTGGTTTTGAATTAAATACTGGCTTGTTATTTAATATAGACAAAAAGCCGGGGAAATTAATGAACGATGATCGTTTTCCAGCAACCCGAATACCAGGTTTGACAGAAACTGTGTTCCACAGTATTGTTAGTAGTACAAACCGAAACAGCAACTATACGCCATGAAGGTTGTTTAATAAGGTTTGTATACATATACGACAGAACACGATAGGCATTCAAAGTTTGTTCTTCTTCATGTAGGTGTTATATTATTTTATTCGAAGGTCCACGTGTTTCTGATTTGTGCACACATCTTGATTTTAGGATGTGAAGTTCTACCACGACAAGGAGAATGGTGGTTCGTTCATGGTTGAATGCTCCAAGAGATCAAAGGGCGCGTGCCGACGAACACTGGTAAGGAACTGTAAAGTGAATAAGCGCTGGTTTTACAAAGTCCTGAGAGAAGTCTTAAATTGAGATGTAGTTGACAAGAAAATGTTCTGTTTGTAAATCAATGTTTACAGCATAGTTTCCTTTTTTCATGATTCTATCGATATTTACTAAATAAAAGCATTTGAATTACAAACAACGACACACGAAATAGACTAATTACACGGTAATTTTCTGGTTTTTTTTGGCATTGTCTTAACTTTGCGAAAACGTACTTTCAGGTTACGATTCCTTTTCAAATGAATGCCGCGACGAAGGCAATATACGTACATAAATCTACGAAGAGGCATTTGAACTGTTACAATAAGGCTTTATCAATTGTAAAGAAATTCGATAGTATTTTAAGCATTAGTATTTGTAAATTATCGGGTCACCTGAGCATGATTCTGGATGCAGTTGACCGCTTATGCGAAAACATTGCCTTCGGCTATTTTTTAAAAGCAAATCAAAACTACAACATTATCTATTCGCACATGAATGAGGTGCCTCTATTCGCACATAAAGGAGGTGCCTCTATTCGCACATGAAGGAGGTGCATCTATTCGCACATGAATGAGGTGCATTTCTTCTCACATGAAAAAGGTGCATCTATTCGCACATGTATGAGGTGCACCTATTCGCACATGAAGGAGGTGCATCTATTCGCACATGAAGGAGGTGCATGTATTCGCACATGAATGGTGTGCAGACGAATACTTTGCAAAGATTTGTTCCCATTCCTCTCCGGCTAGCAACGCATAAACATTAACATTAGAATACACTTGGAGACTTTTCTAACGCAACACGTATTCAAATCAATATAGCTCCCTCATTTTATAACAGATTTTTTTGACATTTGGAAACAGACTAATTCAACACATGCCTAATACTTTATGTAAATTATTTTGCAATTGCTCAACATTACCATATTAAACATAACAAATTAAAACAATCGCTGAAAAACTGAAAAACTATAACATTATCTATTTTCACATGAATGGGATGCAGACGAATTCTTAGCAAAGGTGTGTTACCATTCCTCTACGGCTAGCAACGCATATACATAGACATTACAAATATATGTGCAATAAAGCTCTTAACACGTAGGGCTGACATGGGTTCAATGTGATTTCTGTTTTCAATTTTTAGACTGGTAGCTTGGAGATTGACAATTACGCCTACGAAATCAACCCGACGCAGGAAATGTTTGTGTCAAGGTCACTGGCCGGCAACAAGCTTAATCCGCATATGCTTTCCAGGGTGGTAACTCGCACAGGAAAGCGTATTCTTAGCGTGATTGCTAGACGGGGTCACATTAGCAAAGGTAACCTATATACATTCGTACTGCCTAGTTAAACCATACACGTCATATTTATATCTAAAGATTCTCCTGTAACAGTGAGGCAGCTAAAATTAAATGATAATGGTTGCCATTTTGTGACGATTGTTATATTAAACATTTGCTGATTATGTAGTACGTCTCACAGCAGGAACTGATTATAATATCTTTGGCACAGAAGACACTTGCCCATAACATAATTACTGTTTAGCTAACTTTAACTGAACAAATTACATATGAGTTATGGTTTTGATTAAGTAGGGATGCCACACTTAACCAAAATTAACCAGATAACCTATTATTGTTACCGGCTCAATTTGCAATTTAAAACAGTAAAAAAAAAGTGGAAAGTGTACTTTCTTTTCAAAAATGTCATATTTTTCGCAGGTGTACTCTAAAAAAAAAAAATGTTATTTATCAGACGCCCCAGTACCTCCTAGCTACATAGACGCCCCATTACCGCCTAGCAACCTGGCTGATACGCACAATCAGAAATTTGGTGACGATATGCGCCCTTATCCTCCCAAGCCGGAACCCGGTCATAATGACTCTGGGGTCATTAGTGACATTGTTGTAAAAGGCAAGTAGTGACACTGTTTTCAGACAAATTTAATCGTATGTACGATATATTTCCAGGTGCACATTTAACATAGTTCCTTTTTTCAGGGAAATTTTGAAGTTCATATTTAAGTGTGTATTCGAGATAGTTTCAAATTTATCACTTTACATGTCAAAATGTACATTTATATCCAAGTGTATTTAAAGTGTATGTCCGAGAGAGTTGTAATAGTATATCCAAGAGTTAAATGTGTATATCTGATTTTGCTAAAAGGGTATATCTGATATTCTTCCACTTACATATCCGATATAGTTCAAAGCGAATATCCGAGAACGTTTGAAGTTATTAACAGAAATAGTTGAAATTGTATGTTCGATAAATTACAAGCGATGTACAATATGCACGCAGTTTCAGATACATGTACATACATATGAAACACCAATAAAGCTAGACTTGCACATCTATGACAGTTTCAAAAACAGACGACAATACTTTCGTGTATGTGTGCAATAGTTAAATATTGAAATCAGAAATAGTTTCAGATGCGCACCACTTATCGTATCACAAACAATTTACAATAAGTATATCAGTGATAAATAAAAAATACATATTAAAAGTTATCAACAAAATTGTACACGGTATTTCTCAAGACTTTAAAGGAACGTTGGATATATGCGATTTGTTAGAAATTTATTTGAAATGAATGAACAGTTGTAAATGTATGTTGCGTGGATGGTTTCAGAGCTTGCCAATGAATTACGACAACTCATGATGAATAGCGAGATGGATGCCTTTACAGAGGTGATAAAACTGGTTCATTTTATTAAAAAATAAAGCATTGCTTTTTACGCGTATATGAAATCATGCTTTATTGATATTACAGCGTAGTTTTGCATCGTGCTATGTGAGTTCTTATTCATACTGAACAATCTTCTATATAATTGTATTTATTGCCTAAATTGGAGATAAACAAGTATCATACAAGTCGCACTGTCTGTCTGTACCCTGTACCTCTGTACATTTACGAGCGTCCGACGTGTCCGGCTGAATATACCTGTCACAGCGATAAAGTTGACCAATAATTGATGTATTATACAGTAACTTGGCACATATGTTAATTAAAGGGATCTGTTCACGGTTTGGAAAATCGACAAAATCTAAAAACAATCGATTCAGATTTTCAAATTGTCGTTGTAGTTATGTTATTTTCGAGGTAACAATAATACTGAACAGTAACTATGCTCTGAAATATTCATTACATGGTTCTTTTACGATTTAAAAACCTGAACATTATTAAGCGTTACACACGCGAAACGATTGAATAATGTGGAAATTTTTGTTGTTATCGTTTTATTTCGTGACACAACCTGGATTGCGTATTTAAAGTGTAAAATTCCATATAATGTATATAAACATGGAGTGGTTAAAGCGTTACAAATTTAAATCAAAGGATCAGTGGTTCGAGCCCGGGTTTGGATGCATTTTTTCTCTCTATTTTTTTATCTTGTTTTATATTGGGATTTTTTGTTCCGATGTTTACATTTATCAATGTAAAGTTTCTATTGACACATTTCAAAACATGCCAAAATCTGCGAACAAGTCCCTTTAACCATCATAAGAGAATGTGTTGCGTGTAATGCCCGTCCCGTTTCGTCATATTTCAATGTATTACCAAAGGGTCAAACGTCAAATTTACCATAAACCAACTTGGCATTGCCTTTCTTGGCTATACCTTTAACATGGTTTGATGAATTTTAAATAAATTACTTGGCACAATTGTAACCCATCATTAAATGACGTTTCATGCGTACCATCCGTCACCTTACCTTAAATGTCAAGGTTACACTGATATATCAAAGGTGCAATGTGGCGATAAAAAGCTGCATGCACTTAGAAAACTACAAATGACCACCAGCAGGATACGGCTTGTCGCTTGTACAAGTCTCCTTTAAGACCAAAGTCATACTAAAAGGTCAAAATACCAATTTGGCCATAAAAGCGGTATGCCATATGGACATGTGTCTTGCTTAAATCCGTTTATAATGTGCTATAATCCTGTGCTATCACGTTTCTGTTGTTGTGAATGCCTGGTCAATGTACCAGAACTAACTGTATCCTCAAAAGTATTTTTGAAGAATTTCTTCCATTGATAAGGATTATTAAAATGATATATTATGTGTTTCAATCACAGAAACGTCATCTTCATCGTCAGAAGAGACAATCAACCAACACGTACGCCTTGGAAATCCTTGTCGGAGCCGATCCTTCCGTCTGGAAAAAGTATGGAGTAGATTGTCTTGCTCGTAAATTGCAGAGATTGTTATTTAGAAAGGCCTTAACTATTGAATATGACATGACGTTCCCGTATACATCGGCTCATATGATTTTAAATTATGAAAAAAGTAATTTTACTAAACAAAAGATACTTTTAGAGGAATGTATGCAAGTAATACCTGAATCAGACATTGTACTTTTGTGATTGTATGCCATATTATTACTTCAATGTTTCGTTTCTCGTTCAGCTCATTACATTTACGTAGTTTTTTGCAACGATTGAGAACGATACAGTTTATAAATAATGCTATTTTTTATTCCAATATGCTATTTCGCAAAGCAATTTTCTGGACCTACGATGCCAATAATTTTTCATCAAGCTTTCATATATTACTGGTATTCGACGTACCTGTCTAAGCCAGTTTCTGTTTACGATTGCAGGTACTACGCACAAGCTGTTGCCACGGCCACTATGACTAAGGATCAGGCAACTGAGTTGTACATCCGGAAGCGTTTCTCTCACATCATTAACGGGGTAGGATATATAGGGCGTGTGTGCGTGTTTGTGAATGTGTGCACTTTTGTTGTCGTAGTAGAACGCCTGGAGTACATCGGGATCTCCTCCATATGACCTCGCTCTCATGGTATTATATTAAGGTTACTGATGGCAGGAGACACTCCATTCCAGATATGATTGACTTACCATGTCTTTTAGAGCGCGGTGGCATGTAAAACACTGCATATGTGTGAAACGTCTAATGCGAACAATGATAAATAAGTCGGATGTGAATACGAATCTAACTGTGCTATTCACTGATCGTGAAGCCAATTCGTTACCACAGATCCATGTTTACTGTACTGACTCCTTCATATACATAATTATACAAATTAACTCATGAATGCTCGGGCGAAATGTATTTTTATATTGCCTTGTGATACATGTTACCGGTATTAACATACATTTTATTAAATGTCGTAATATTTCTTTTAAGCAATGTTAATACTGTGTTTGTCCCCCACCGGGGAAACCGAAGGGGACTTATTGTTTGCGCTCTGTCTGTCTGTCGGTCTGTCAGTCTGTCTGTCTGTCCGGCACACTTTTCTGAATCCTGCGATAACATTAAAAATTATTCATATTTTTTCATGAAATTTTAAACACGGATAGATGGCAATATTGAGATTGTGCACGTCATTTCATTTTGTTCCTACGTCAAGAATTCTGGTTGCTATGGCAACAAAAAAAAATACTGACAAAGGTGGAGTTTCACCTGTAGGTGACCATATTGCTCCGCAATCTCTTGTTTTTTATGTGCGTTCGTGTAAAGTTCAACAACATGTGCGCCTATCATGAATTAGAATGAACACGAAGTTGCAGTCTTTTAAAGCTGGAATATTAAAGGGGCCTTTTCACAGATTTTGGCATTTTTTAACTTATTCATTAAATGCTTTATATTGATAAATGTAAACATTAGATCGTAAAAGCTCCAGTAAAAAATCAAGAATAAAATTAAAAAAAGGAAAAGAACATTGCCCGGAACAGGTTTCGAACCAGTAACCCCTGGAGTCCTGCCAGAGTTCTGAAGTAAAAACGCTCTAGCCTACTGAGCTATTCCGCCGAGTACACATACGTGACGCATTTTAAACCTTATATAAGCAATCTTCGTAGTAATACACAATTTAACGACAAAAACAGAACTCTCCAAATTATTCAATCGTTTCGCGTTGCAACGCTTTATAATTTCTAGGTTTTATAATCGTCAAAAGATGCATATAATGGCTATATTAGAGCATGGTAAATGTTCAGTATTACTGTTTCCTCACAAATATCATAACTAAAACGAAAATTTGCGAATCTGAAACAACTTTTTTCAATTTTGTCAATTTACCAAAGCGTGAAAAGATCCCTTTAATAACCAGACTATAATTAAATTATTTGGTATATTAACATCCGTTTTCTGAGGCGCTTTACACGATTCACAAACATGTATACGGGTTTATTTTATTTATAGTAAATTAATATATCCGTTTGCATCCGTTGATCTACTTGACAAAAAACTGGAATTAGGCATATCTACTTAAAATGTATGCTACACAATGATGCTGCTGTAATTAAAAGAAAAACAATGTATCACAGATATTATTGGCATTTATATTTTATGTCTGGTAGTGATGTTCGTCTTAACCAACAGTAAACACAATTCTGGTGCCATTTTAGATGAGTCTTCGCTATGAAAGCATCGAAGATCCTGAGTTGAATATTTACGTGACTATGACTGGAATCATAATTTACAAGGTAGGGTTCAAAGACTGGAGATTCTTTGAGTTTTATGATTTATGTTTTATGATTAATGTATTTCTTGGCTTTCATCCCCATAATAAGCAATTTTTTCAATTTAAAAATTTAACAGCGCAGCATCAGTAGCATCAGCAACAGAGGCATATGAGCCCAAATCCAGGTACAAGTGGAAGCTTTGGGATTTCACAGCAAAGCATTATTTATTACTTTCAAATTATGAATATCCATAGTCAATGCTGATATTTTGTTTTGTTTTGTGTGTACTATTGCCAATATTTGATTTATCTATTTAGCTTACATGTGAACAAGTGTCTGGATGTTTTTTTGCAGACGATTGCTGCCAACAATCCGTTACCGAATGCTCAAACGGTGGAGACGGTTAATGGGAAGGAGGTTGCAGATGGTGGCTTCTACCTAGAAAAACTTGGAAGCTGGCTTGCTGGTCTCTCTGGCACACCCGATAATGATCACGCTATGGTGTTTACAGAGTATGTCGTGACTTAGCATATCCATTATATGCATTAAATCGAACCAGGTATTGGTAACAAGGCAAACCAGACATGCTCGTAGAAGATACAGATAACTTTTAACTAAGTATAATATGTGTACTAGCAACTGATAAACACATTAACGTGTAATATTGTTTTTTGTTGTTGTAATCGTTTGTACAGAAAAAATATCCAGGTATACATTGATTGATGTATAATATATAAAATCTCGTAGATACGACATA